>NW_005345535.1:0-811 GCF_000412655.1 Myotis brandtii | reverse complement strand
TTTGATTTAGCCTAGAGGACTCAGAACCTTGGTTTTGCATCTCTGAGGGACTTTCTTCTGGAAAAGGGACTTGATTTATTATGTGTAGCTATAGGGAGCAAAAGTCAGACCAATGGGTAGCTATTAGAAATCTCAGAGGCAAATTGGTGTCCCATTTTTAGCAAATGTAAAATATAGAGAAAAGTCTATTATGCAGTAATTTAGTTCCTGTTTTTACGTTATTTTTTCTTCTACTTTTTCTCATTTCTTTACTTGTTTAATTTAAATTTTATTTTATTCCATTTAATTGTGTACATATTCCTAAGTAATGAGATGGAGCATTATATAAACAAATACACAAATAAACAGTGAATGAAACCTGCAGAGTAGCAAATTTCATTCAAAATTAGAAAACAACAACAACAAAACTTACTGTTATTATGATGGATACTTGTTTGTTGTTTGCCACATGATATACCCATGAGCACAATGATACAGGTATTAGGTTATGGTCTTTGGGGATGGGAAGGGGGATTTAAGGGTTTAGCAATCTCTTTCATGCTTATAGTAAAGCTTTAAATAATGTTCTATTCTCTACAAATTCATGGTATAGTGAGAATGAAGAAAAATCTTTTGGATTGTAAAAAAGAAGAATAAAAAGAAAAGATATGCCATCAAGTTTATTCCTTGACCAAATCATTGCTAATGTATGTTGCTTCTGCTAAAAATGGAATGACAAGACTGACTTTTCCAGTTCCTTCTAAACTGCTTACTAACAATCACCAATGATTATGGTTAAAATTTTGAAGACAGCTGTTTTATAAGGAACGTG
>NW_005345534.1:0-1363 GCF_000412655.1 Myotis brandtii | reverse complement strand
GATCTCTCCCCCCTACCCCCACCCTCCCCTACCTTCCTCTCCAAGGCCCGATGATCCGATAAGGACCACACTTTTATCATATAATTATGGATAGGTAGACAGAACTAAAATTAAATTCCAATATTGTGTCCTAGTTTGTGTGTGCGTGTGTGTGTATGTGTGTGCTTGTGTGTGTGTGTGTGTTTTGTGAGAGTCATGTAACAGAACTTTAGTATTTATCAGTGTTTGAAAAATAATGATCAATAAGTAGTAAATTGTTTTTAAATTTTTTTCAAAAAAGTTTTTATAAGTTACTACAACATGTTATTATGCCAGGCATTTTTTCCATATGTTCATGCTACATCGATAAAAAGACAAACCAAAAAACTCAAGAAAATAAAATTATGTGTTAGGATTTATATTCTGGTAAGATGATAGGTGGATGTGTGTGTTTATGTGTGTGTGTGGGGGCGGGGGGGGGAGCAATACTAGGTGGCCAGTTTATGACAAGAACATCTTGCAATTTTATTTCATTTATTTGTTTGTTTTTCATCTTGCAGTTTTAAATTGTGATAAGGGAATATTTCACTGGGAGTTTAACATTTAAACAAATATCTTAAAATGAGTGAGTGAATCATGTGGCTATATAGGAGAAACATTTCAGGCCCTGAAATGAGAGCACACTTTGAGCACCAAAGCACCAGAGTTTGGGGCTGATTGAGTGAAGGAGAGAGTAAGGGCAAATAAGACTATCAACATTGAGAAGGTCAGTCTACATAAACATTTGTGGGACAATATGAAGACTTCACTTTGATGAGCTGCAAAGCCATTATAAAGATGCAATCAGAACAGTGATATAATAGTATATAATAAAACCCTAATATGCAAATCAACCAATCAGCGGAACAACCAAAGGAACAACTGGTCACTATAATGCCCACTGACCACCAGGTGGCGGACTCAGGAGCTGCCCCCAGTTGGGTGTCTGCCACCACCACCCCCCACCACCACCACCAGAGGAAGGCGACCAGCAGTGGCGATTGGAGGGGATGGGGAGGGTTGGGGCTGGCCAGCAAGTGCCCCGCTGGTTGCCTCCTGCAAACTGGCAGTTGGACATCTCCTGAGGGCTGAGGGACCCTCTCTGCCTCCCCTCCCCCCATGCATGGATTTCGTGCACTGGGCCTCTAGCAGTATATAATCCAAAAAGTACTTTGGATTTGGTTTCCATTTTTAGAATACTTTTTGGAGGCAGGTGTGAAAGCAGTGAGATTAGAAGACAAATTGAAATAATCTTTGTGAATCACAATGCTAAAGGAGCAGGGTAATTGTAATGGAGATAGTAAGATGCAAAGACCTGATTATAGTTTGAAAGCAAAGGTGACAG
>NW_005345533.1:0-224 GCF_000412655.1 Myotis brandtii | reverse complement strand
GTTCAGAATCTGACAGCGGTAATCTGCTCTGAACCTGCGCGCAATTAAGGTGACTCCTAACTAATTGGCTGATGAAGGCGTCTTGTCCAGCTCCCTGATTTGCAATACGACAAAAGGAAGGACTAGGCCCCAGCTGTGCAGGGACATGGAAATCCAGGTCCATCAGTAAGAACAGGCTCTGGCCCTGGCTGGTTCAGCTCAGTGGATAGAGCGTTGGCCTGCGG
>NW_005345532.1:0-963 GCF_000412655.1 Myotis brandtii | reverse complement strand
AAAAAAATCACCTTGAAATACACAGGAGAAAGTTAATCGGCACGTATTTGTTGAGAATTCAATGTGTGTTTTACACATTTATCTAGATTTGGGGTAGATACAGAAGAAGCATTAGATATGGTTCTTACCTCCAAATGACCTCTTAGTTGTAATTGGTTAATGAACAAGTTCTATATGTATTAATTAATGAGTAGAAAATCGATAATACTTTATATAGCTTTATGACAGTATTCACAAAGTAGGCATGTTAAAATGCCTACCTGGAGGGCATGTTAAAATGTTGATTACTGAGCTCCATTCCTGAGTTTCTGATTCAGAAGGTCTGGATTGGAGCAGATAATTTGCATTTATGACAAGTTCCCAGGTGATGCTAATGTGGCTACATCGCACTTTGAGAGGCACTGCTTTATGATAATAGTTCTCAACACTGGCTGCACATTAAAATTATCCAAATTTTTATTAATTAAAAATATGTATTGATGATTTGGCACCAAACACATAGATTTACATTAGTGTGGGGTAGGACATAGTCAATTTGATAATAACATCTATTTACTGAAGAGTGACTGTTCTACTAGTACCCAGAGTTAGAATTTTCATAGAAAACTAAGTGAACACAGAACTACTGTTCAAGATGAGCAGGTTATTTGCAATGACCAATGCATTATATCAGCCAATAGATCTTGTTTCCTTCTAGCATAATTTTTGGACTTTAATTTGAAGAAATAAACTAGAGCATTATCTTCTTTTCAGTTCCCACCAGTACTCTAATTTGTAGTGGACATGATTAGAAAGGAACATGCAAACCTACAAATTTAGATATAATCCCTTTGGGATTCAATAATCTTTTGAGCAAATGTGTTTTTTTCTTTCTTTTTTAAATTAATAATTCCAAATTGATTTTTTAAAATCCTCATCTGAAGATATTTTTCCATTGATTTTCAGAGAGTGGAAATGGGGGGT
>NW_005345531.1:0-223 GCF_000412655.1 Myotis brandtii | reverse complement strand
CTGGGCCTGATCCGCAGCCCCCTCCACAGTCAGTGCTAGGTCCCTGCACCAGCACCGGCTGCAGTCAGTGCTGGGTCACCACAGCAACCCAGCATTGACTTCTGGTGTTCGATAGTTAAGGACCCTGGGTCTTTATACATATATTTATCATTGTTGACAGTATTACAGATGTCCCTCATTCCTGCCCTTTGCCCCACCTCCTCCCAGACCCTGACCCACCCCA
>NW_005345530.1:0-205 GCF_000412655.1 Myotis brandtii | reverse complement strand
TCCCTGACTTGGTGGCTCATTTGGTTTAAGAGTGGTCCCATACATCAAAAGGTTGTGGGTTTGATTCCCGGACAGGGCACATACTTAGGTTGCAGGTTCCACCCTTGATCAGGATAAAAGGGTTGGGCCAGGTATGGGAAACAACCAATGGATGTTTCTCTCTCACCTCTCCTCTTTCTCTAAAATCAATTAAAACATATCCTCA
>NW_005345529.1:0-429 GCF_000412655.1 Myotis brandtii | reverse complement strand
AGAAGATTACCTGGGCTCTGCCACTTACTACCTCTACGATCTTGGACAAGTTACATAACCTCTCTGGGCCTCAGTTTCCTACCATAGCACATACCTCATTGAGTTATGATGAAGATTAAATGACAATATTTATTTGGAAAGTGCTTCTAACAGTGTCTGGCACATATTAAGTGTTATATAAAAATATGTGAATAGCCTGGCTGGTGTTGCTCAGTGGTTGAGCATCAACCCATGAACCAGAGGTCACCAGATCTATTCTCAGTCAAGGCACATGCCCAGGATTGCAGGCTCGATCCCCAGTAGGGGGCAAACAGGAGGTAGCCAATCAATGGTTCTCGCTCATGGATGTTTCTATCTCTCTATTCCTCTCCTTCTAAAATTAATTTTTTTAAAAGATATGTGAATAATCTCACTATCTAGCATATCCAT
>NW_005345528.1:0-209 GCF_000412655.1 Myotis brandtii | reverse complement strand
AGCAGGTGGTGCCAGGCCAGCCAAGGCAGGTGCCAGTAGGCAGAGGGAAGGGACAGAGATCTGGGGCAGCAGCAAAGGGATGATGGGGAGGTGGGGCCAGCTGGATTACCTCCTGCAGAGGGAGGCCACTGGCGGCAGTGGTGGGGCAATGGGGGGCAGGGCCGGCCGCTCACTGGCTGGCCTGCGGGTCAGTCAGACAACCCCTGAGG
>NW_005345527.1:0-429 GCF_000412655.1 Myotis brandtii | reverse complement strand
TCCAAAATTTATAAAGAACTTATAAAAGTCAACACCCCAAAAAAATAATCCAATTTAAAAATGGACAAAAGACCAGAACAGATTCTTCTCCAAAGAGGAAACAGAGATGGCCAATAGACATACCACAGCTTTCTTATCCACTCATCTACTATGGACACCTGGGCTGCTTCCAAATCGGCTATCCTATATAATAAAAGTGTAATATGCAAATCGACTGAACAGGTGAACAGCAGAATGACCATCGGACGACGATCCGGGACCATGCTATGACACCCACTGGCACCAGACCAGCCAAGGCGGGTGCAATGCAATTGGTTGAGGGCCTGGCCATTGCCCCATGATCGCCTCGCAGAGGAAGGCTGAGGCCACTGGCAGGTGGGGCGATCAATTGCGGGGGCTCCACGATCACCCCAAAGAGGGAGGCCCAGG
>NW_005345526.1:0-330 GCF_000412655.1 Myotis brandtii | reverse complement strand
CCCGGCTGGCAGCTGGAAGGCCCTGATCAGCCCTGATCGCAGCCAGGCCTAGAGACCCTACCTGTGCACGAATTTCGTGCACCCAGCCTCTAGTATTCCTATAAAACAACAAAAAGGTAATAAAAATACCTGAAGTATATGAAAAATCACAGAAAAAATATACAAATGGTGAATATACATATGAAAGGATCTCAGGCTGCTTCCAACATTTTAGATTCTCTTATTTCATTCAATGTGTACCTAAAACAACAGACCAATCGGATTCATTTTTAATGTAATTGTCATGGTCTAATCAGCAGGGGTCCTCAAACTTTTTAAAAAGGGGGCCAG
>NW_005345525.1:0-282 GCF_000412655.1 Myotis brandtii | reverse complement strand
CTTGCCCAGGGCCAGCCCTGAGCAAGCTGCAGCTGCCATTGGGAGCACTCACAACTGCTGTTGCCACCATGTAGGGAGTACAGGCTGCCCTCCACCAGGCCTCCTTCCCCGACCCGTCCCCACTGCCGCTTGCCCAGGGACGGCCCTGAGCAAGCTGCAGCCACCATCTCATCCCCAACACTGCAACTCCCCGCCCCCATCCCCAACTGCAAGTTCTCACCCACCCAGCCAGTTGTTACTGTGATGGCATCCCGACCAATTTGCATATTACCCTTTTATTAG
>NW_005345524.1:0-224 GCF_000412655.1 Myotis brandtii | reverse complement strand
TAAAGTTGTGAACCTGGAGGCAAGAGTACCCAGTGAGACTGAGAAAGGAGAAAATTTTTTGTTCAGAGGAGGGGACAGTCTTAGAGGAGATAAGGAGATAAGGCATTTAGTCCAAGGAATGGCTCAGCCTTGTGGAGTGAGAGAGTGAAACTGTGGTTTGGGACAATTGGACTTTATGAGGGGAATACATTGCCGGAAGCCGGTCCATTCTTGCTGCTTGACAC
>NW_005345523.1:0-330 GCF_000412655.1 Myotis brandtii | reverse complement strand
CTAGAGAATCTCCCATAGAGAAGAACTGGAGGGAAGACAAGTTGGGTTGATGCACATAAGAAAGGAGATGTAGTAAGTCCAGGAAGAAAGAATTTATCAGGAAGGCAAGGGGTCCAGAGGGGACTCATGTTCAGAGAGAAGAGAGGTCTGTCCCGCACAGAGGGCTGGTGAGAACACCTGGAGTGCGGTGTGATGGGCTGCTGGCACTCCTCAGCTCTTCACGGTGCTCCGGGAGCACTGCGTGCCTTGTCTCAAAGCCACGGGAGTTGGATCTGTGTTTCTTCCAGATTGATAAGGCCAAGGTGAGCCAAGATGAGCCTCCAAGGTAGA
>NW_005345522.1:0-358 GCF_000412655.1 Myotis brandtii | reverse complement strand
GCTTTGGAAACGGGAAATACAAACGTCCCACGGGCAGGGGGTGGGGGGGGAGTGTGGACACGCTGCCCCCTCGCCCGCCCTGCAGTGCCCCCCACGCAGCGTGCAGAAGGCACCTTCACGTAACATCACCTGCAAAGCCCACCTGCCCAGCACCTGCCCAGAACCTGCCCAGCGTCCAGATGATGAGATGCTGACCTCGGGCCAGCGGTGGGGTGGCAGGTCGTTACCATGGTTACTCGCCAGTCTGTTCATTTACCCCACACGCTCCTTTCACAGTGATTTTAAAAAGTAGTCACTTACCCAGTGGCGGGGCTCAGCGGTTGAGCGTGCAGGGGTGTCAGGGGCCGGGAAGAGTTCA
>NW_005345521.1:0-363 GCF_000412655.1 Myotis brandtii | reverse complement strand
GGGGTCGCGACCCACAGGTTGAGAACCAATGGCCTAGAGAGTACAGGGAGGAGCTGAGACCTGACCTGCAGCAGCTCCGAGAGCCCCCGCTGAGGGGCGTCCTCAGCCATGGTGACTGCCTCTTGAGGGAGAAACGGGAGAGCGGGGCCCACGGGGTGGCCTGCAGACCCTGCAGCAGGGCCCCGAGGGCTGGTTCGTCAGAGCCTCCAGCGCAGGGCCTGGTGCTGGCAAGTCTCACTGGGATCTGTTGACTTGCTGATGAGTCTGCAATGGGAGAGATTCAACTGAAGACAAGGATCCTAACTGCCCAGCAAACAGCACTATGAGCAGGAGAATATTATCAACAGAGCTTCCCCTTTTAGA
>NW_005345520.1:0-1642 GCF_000412655.1 Myotis brandtii | reverse complement strand
TCAAATATCCTCTCATCATTGATGTTTCCATCTCTCTATCCCTGCCACTCTGAAATCAATAATATATATATTTAAAAATATATAAATAAATAAGTAAATGCTTTACAAATGGACTTGACCGTGGAGATCAAGAGTTGGCTAAAAGGAGGCTTCCAAGCCCATCAATCCTTATTTCAAATGTGCACTCTGCTCTGAATTCCAAATGGAACAGTCCGTCTAGCAGCTCCTTTTCTGGTTATTTGCTTGGGACCCTCCCAGGGAGCTCCCCCCAGGGCCAACCCTGAGTGTCTCCTGAGTTACTCACAACCTAATCCGCACTCTTGGGTACCAGCCTCCCCCACCCCCAGGCATTTTCTCAGGTTCAGCTCAGCGCTCTCTCTTGTGGTAAAGTGACCTGGGTATTGATTGTGCACAGAAAAATAAAGAGTGCTGCTTCTGCTCCAGCCACCCACTGCAAAAGCCTCCTCCCTACTCCTCCTGAGCAAACGGCCGGCTATTTTCAACCTGTGTTCACGGTGGGTCTTGGTCTTTCATCTTCCAGGCAGTTCACCTCTTCCAGATTGCTTCTATTTTAAAGGGACGCCCACACCCAGGAAATCCCCTGGAAGGGGGTATTCAAAGTCATTCTCAAGGCCAGCTGACCACCTTTCAAAGGTGCATTACGTACATCTGAAAATAGAACACCTAATGCACTGGGGTTTGGCTGAGTGATTACAGGGACTGTAATAGATGCTATAAAGTCACTTCCATTTATAGAATGTTTAAGAGTTTTGAGAAGTGCCTTCGTGTGCTTTCTTCAGTTTGTCATCACACGTCTGTGGGGTGTGGAGGGCGGGGATTATCACCGCCACTTTCCTAACGGGAAGTAGTATAGCGACATGGCATACAGCACGGGCCCTGGTGCTGCTCTTGGTGCCTCAGTTTCCCTCTATGTGAAACAAGGGTAATGATAACACTTGCCTGATAGGACTGCTGTGGGGTTTGGGTGAAGCACTGTGGGCCTGGCTCACTGTCAGGGCCTTATGTGTGATGCCACCGGGGTACAGGGGAAACTGCTCTCAGACAGGTCTTCGGACCCGAGGTCCCCACGCAGGTGTGGGGGAAAGCTGGGATGGGATCCATGTCCTAACCCTTCGAGCGGAGCTGTGGCCCTCCCTGTGCTGCCTTCCTGGGATCCAGCCTGGAATCTCCCCAAGGAATGCATCTCCAGGGCAGCCCACCGTGTTCCATGTTGGATGGGACCGGACCCCTCAGCCCACACCAGATGAAGGGTAGCAGCCCTTTGTGGTCTAGGGACACTCAGGGTGTCCGTGGTTAAGGGCTCAGTGATCATTTGTCTGCTGACCCCCAGGACACAGACGCCCTCGATTCATATGGCCCCCGTGAGCAGGGGACGCTTCTCAGGCCTGGGGGAGCCTGGGTAAGCCCTGGGCTCCCTTCCCACTGGCCTCAGGGTTTTCGCCTCGGGACCTTTCACTGTGTCCTCCCCTGCCATGTCCCTTCCTGGTGAAGTCCCGTGCCACCTCAGTGTCCAGGCAGGAGGCAGCAATGTCACTGTGAGGCTCCTGGATTCCCTGGGCAGAACCTCCCTCTCCACACAGCATCTCCCGTCAGTATGAAGCATGTATCACACCGGTTATTA
>NW_005345519.1:0-300 GCF_000412655.1 Myotis brandtii | reverse complement strand
ACACACACACACACACACACACACAGCCACACACACATACACACACACACACACAGCCACACACAAATACACACACATACACACACAGTCACACACACAGCCACACACACATACACACACGGACACACACAGCCAAACACACACAGTCACACACACAGCCACACACACAGACACACACACGGACATACACACACAACCACACACATACACACACGGACACACACAGCCACACACACACACAGCCATACACACATACACACAGTCACACACACACACAGCCACACACACAGCCACACACAC
>NW_005345518.1:0-657 GCF_000412655.1 Myotis brandtii | reverse complement strand
ACAAATAGCCCACTAAAGTAGAAAACATCTTTTTATATTTATAATTTCAAATGAATCATCCTATGTTTAGAAAGAGGAGCTAAGATCCATGAGCTTTTACAACCATTAGTGGCAGAGACAAGTTTGAACCCAAGTTACTTGTTTCCTGGCCCAATGTTCTTCCATTAGCCAATCCGTGTTTCATGTCCTACCTAACCACAGTTTTTATTTAATCTTCTGTACAGTATAAACTAATTGTTAAGGAAATTTTTCTAATTATTTTTAGCAGGTATCCTAAAAATTGATCTATATTTCTACATCAAAGGATGGGCATAAAGGCTTGGCATCTCAGCCCAACTGGGGACAATGCAACCAGAACTCCCTTTGGAGTGGATACTAGGCCACTTTTCTCTCTGTTCATTCTTGCTTTCTTCTCCTCCTTTCTCAGGAGTTAATCCCAGGAGCTCTCCTTAACATAGTATATGTTAAACTTCACCTTAAAAATCAGTTGCTTTTAGAACCCAACCGGGAAAAGGTCAGATTCTTTGAAATCTCATTTTATTTCTGCCATTAATATTTTGTGAATTGAAGAGATAGTCAGCCTTCCTGTCCCTCCAATTCTGACCTCTACCGTCATGAGAAAAACAGCATCTACACTAATAAAAGAGAAACATGGTA
>NW_005345517.1:0-980 GCF_000412655.1 Myotis brandtii | reverse complement strand
AAAAAAACATTTACATTTATATACCCGTAAGATAAATTTTTATTGAGTGATATATCTTTCTTGAAACACCAAGAAAAATATATAGTGTGTTTTTGTTTTGGTTTTTTTTAATGCAATTTAAAGGTTTTTTTTACTAGTCATTTGGTGTCTTGGCTAAGTAAAGAAGATATTTACCCTTAAAACATATTCTATATTTGTATTCAATTCATATAATTTATATATGTACATATATTTCTTTTTGTTTTTTATTAGAATGAAGAGACATGGACATTGACTATGCATGAGAAGAGTAGAAGAAAAGGGTGAAATGGTGTGAGGAAAAACTACTGGGAAAATTTCTTAGATTTTGACTGATCACTAAACATCCTCTGAGGTATGATGACAGGAACGTGTCATTTTTTGTGCTAAATTATTCATTACCAAAATGTTTTATTAAACATAATAAATATTTTATGAGTAAAAATGAACAGAAAATACTTATACATGTAAATGTGCAAACAGTAGAGAATGAAGAGATCCTGCAATGTTTAGTGGATCCATTGCTATAATTTCTTAGAGTTAGATACAAGATCAAAGAAACACTCTTATAATCATCTGTACCTTCATCCAGAAACATATTAGTTGAATAGTCTCTTGATGCCCATTGAAATAACCACTCATGTTTCTTACTATTAAAGAAGGTGGGTCAGTTGGTAGTAGAAGCAGATTCTGTTCTTTGAATGACTGTATGAGTTTGGTAGGACTATTCTAACAAAGCCCCACAGATTGGGTGGTTTAACAACAGAAATTTATTTCCTCCGTTTTGGAGGCTAGAAGTCCAAAATCAAAGTGTTGAGACATTGGTTCCTTCTGAAGCCTCTCTACTGGTCGTCTTCTCCCTGTGTCTTTACCTGGTCTTCTCTTTGTGCACATCTGGGTCCTACTTTCCTCATCTTAGGAAGATTCCTGTCGTATTGGGTTAGGGACCACCCTAGTGACCT
>NW_005345516.1:0-906 GCF_000412655.1 Myotis brandtii | reverse complement strand
AACACTCACCATTCAAGTAAGTCATTTCTCCTCCCTCAAGAAGAAGAGAATGAGGAGGGTAGAAAGTTGTGGAAATGTTCCTTAAAACATGAACAATTGGAAAAATACCCAATTAAATACCAAAGCATTATTTGTTATTTACCAAAGCCTTATTTAGTATCATAATAAAGTTCTGAATTCAATTTCCTAATATTCTATTTCAATATTTTTGCATCTGCATTCAGAGGTTAGATTGCTCTCTGCGTATATTCTTCATGCAATCCTTTTCATGTTGTACCCAGACATTGTGGCACCATGGTGTACCTATGACCTCCATTTGCCCCTTTAGAGACACCTCCATCTTTCACCTGCTCTCTGCCCTCGGAGGTTGGCTACATAGACCATACGGCTTCCAGTTGGGTTTGGCCAATGAGGGACCCAGGAAGAAAACTGAAGGGTGGAAGGAAAATGAGGTGAGAGCATTTCATTCTCCCAGCCCTTCCCTGAACAGTCGAGGGAATCTGTCTGGGACCCTCGAGCAAATATCCCAGCTCCAGTCAGGCCTCCCACTAGGTTCTGACAACTACCCTTCCCTCTGCCCCTTCAAGTTGGTAACAGGACTGCAGTACCACCCTCCCCACACCTGTACTAAACACTTAAAGTTCCTAATGTGAGTGTGACATCACTTTTCTACTGAGGAGCTGGCTGATACCTGTGGTTAAGTTAACTTAGTGAAATGAACTGGAAAGTCTTCTGTTTTTATCTGTGCTCTGAAACACATTAGATGTAGCAAGAATTTTCTAGTCTTTGAAGGTCAGAGAACTAATTTTTAGTGCCCTCTTGGTCTAGTGTTTGAGGGATGGCATATTTCTTTGACAAATGTTGAAAATTTTTCTCACATTAATTACTTCATTTAGGTTTCTTCTT
>NW_005345515.1:0-1214 GCF_000412655.1 Myotis brandtii | reverse complement strand
CTTCACGTTTGGCCCTTGGTGCTACCTTTTGAAAATGCAGGTTTAGGGCCACGGGTAAGGGCTGCAGACCCCAGCAAACCATAAGCAAAACAGCTTTGGAGAACCTCCACTTTAGTGACTTAAATGGACCCTTCTCCATACTGTCAAGTGGCTGGCTTCTGTCCAGAGAACATAAATGCTGACCCTTCTAACTGATGGTCCATAGGATCCCATTATGCTGTAAGTACATTTGAACAACCAGCTCTGTATGCTGATTCCACTCAGTATCAAATTTGCCTTCATTTCTAAGATGGTGAGAAATCATGCGGGTAACTGCCTTTGGAGAGCAAATGCTAAGAGTCCTAAAGAAACAGCCTCTCCCCCCACCCGCCCCGGCCCCCAAAATTCTACATGACCTCTAAAGGTCTCCTGCTTTTGCACTGCTCCACTTCTGCCAATACCATCAGTCCAACTTTCCCCCTCTAACTTTACAAACTCCACAGGCCAAAGTCCAGAACCCATTTCTCCTCTGAAGAGATCCACCTCCTATTTTGTGTCCTTAGCATCTTCTCTCCGTTCCCTGGAACAGCCCAGAGCACCCATCTCTGCTCACATCCCTCTCTGCTCCTGCTTTTTTCATCCAAGTCCTGCTTTTCTTCTCATCCTTCTAGAACCTCACATCCTCTTTCCCTTCACTATTTACAATCCCACATGGAGGGGATTCCATTTTACCTGGTGGAACATAGGAGAGCAAGACAAGGACCACAAGGACCAAGATTAAGCTCCTCATGGCGGAAGCAGTCAGCAAAGGGACAGCTGAGAGGCAAGGGACAGTCACTCCATATGTAGCTCCTGAGAGATGAGGGGCTGCCTGGCTATGAACCTTTCAAGAACAAGAACACCTGCTTGCTCCACTGAGCAGGCCAATAAACTAAAGGTCTGACTTTGAACATGACGTCCCCTCATTAAAACACACTCCCTGAGCGCCACTTACATGCTGCCGACTGAATTCACACTGTGTCAACAGCTCCATTCTAAGCCCTAGTAGGATGCTGTGTAGGTATCTTTGTATCTTCATTTTACATCCATTTAATGCCTATCATATGCAAAGAACCATAAGGTTACCTTATATAATTTACAAAGTGTTCTCAATCTCGCACACAGAAAAAAACAAAACAGGAGAATAGAATAACATCTATTCTCCCATTTTAAAAGCAAATAACATCAGGCTCAAG
>NW_005345514.1:0-287 GCF_000412655.1 Myotis brandtii | reverse complement strand
TTGTGGGGTTTGTTCAAAGTAAGTGTTCAATAATCATTTCATAAAGGCCTGTTTGAAGTTCTATGAGCTAAAACTTGGTACAAAAGATCACATTCCAAAACTTCCTGCTGAATGCAATTTCTTCTCTGGTATCACAAACCAAAACCATGTAGTCTGTTCCTTTTCTGGGCTTAACCAGAGAGTCCCAGGGCCATGAAAAGGGTCAAGAACAGCCAAGATAATCTTGAAACAGAACAGAGCTGAAGGACTAACACTACTAGATTTCAAGAATGATTAGAAAGCTATAT
>NW_005345513.1:0-323 GCF_000412655.1 Myotis brandtii | reverse complement strand
CTCATCGCCCTGACACCTGCCCAGGCTCCAGAGCACAGGGCCTTCTCATTTCTGCGGAGCCGGAGCTGCTGGAGCCTTGAGCGCTTAGGAATGTTAGTTAAATGGTAATTGTGACACCTTGCGGAATGCTGAGTGTGGATTGGGGTTAAGAGTGAGAAACTACAGGAGGCTGCAGTCTTAGGAAGGTTGCTACTCTTCCATGGGTTTTACTTCTGAAACCCCACCAGATCTTGTGATGAAGAGAAAAATAACCATTTTCAATCTGTCCAGATAAAGACACCACAAGGAAAGAAAACTATGTTAATGACCTTGATAATTACAGA
>NW_005345512.1:0-430 GCF_000412655.1 Myotis brandtii | reverse complement strand
GAGAGACACATCGATTGGTTGCCTCCCATATGAGCCCGACCAGGGCCAGAGGTCAAACCTGTAACGCAAGTACATGTCCTTGACTGGGAATTGAAACCGTGACCTTTGGTGTGCAGGCCAACACTCTGACCACTGAACCACACCAGCCAGGACGCCAAGCAATTTTTTACATTGGAGTTTAAAAACAAAACAAAACAAAAACATGGGATTGAGTCAGCTATCTGGGTTGGTCCTGGCTGAAGACAAGGAAATGGGTAAGGAAGCTTACCATGCACCCTCGTGGCACTGAAATTACAGAGGCCCAACAATCACCTTGCTACCCTTCAGAGAAGGCTGTAAATTTAAATCCTTAGATCGCTGATTACTTTAGAAAAGTAATCATAATTTTTCAAGACCATCAGTCTGTGAACTCCTCTCCACAGAAGCTCTC
>NW_005345511.1:0-817 GCF_000412655.1 Myotis brandtii | reverse complement strand
TGACTGACCTGTGCACTCTCCTCCACTTGACTGACTCATGCACCCACATGCTGACCCTATTTTGCATCGTTTTACCCAATATAAGAGAATCCAACCATCCCCTTGGGGCTGACACTGACACTCTGGTCTCAGCCTGCAGTGAGAGAATGTAATAAAATTTATTAAGCACTCACAATGTCCCTTGGCCTGGCTCCTTTCAGCACCAACCTAATACAAAGCACATGCAGCTGAGGGGATTATGGAAGATTTCATGGATATATTGGCATTTGAAACTGATGTTGGAAGGCAAGTAAGAATGTAGGGAAACAAAAATGGAAGAAGGGCATTACACCTGGAAAACGAGCACACACAAGCTGTAGGGATTAGACATAATCATGGTTTCTACACACTGCAGGAAGACTGCAGTGGTCCATCCTCAAATGGTCTCCCAGAAGTTCTCACCTGCCTCAACATATATCTTTTTCATTAGCCTCCTTTGAGAATAGAGATTGTTTTACTTAACTTGGTAGCCCCACAGCTTTTAAGGAATAATTTTGTAAATAATAGGTATAGAATCCAAATTATTAAATAAAAGTATAGTTTACGTGTGCAGCTGTGTGATTTCTCATGGTCGGGTGGGTTCTTAGATCTAAGCCCTGTCTGGTGGAACTGACATAGAAGTGGCAGGTCACCAAGTCTATCACTAGAGGGCAGTGAGGAGTCTGAGAATTTTCTGAGGGACAGCTATCCTTAGAGAAGGAGCCAAGCATTCTAACCTTGGTCCAGGCACAAGGATAAATGACATCATCAAAGGGAAGAGGTCATTACAAAAAGTCCT
>NW_005345510.1:0-766 GCF_000412655.1 Myotis brandtii | reverse complement strand
TGATTTTAAATCCATTTACATTGGGCTTTAAAGGTTTGGTTTTCCTAGTTTGGGTTCTATCCTTATTTCTACATTTATTTCCTGTTTTCTTCTACAATGAAGCAGTTTTTTTTTTATAAAGGTAATTCTTGGAGAATTACTTGGAACATAGAAAATCAGCATCAGCAGAGAGAGAAGAAGACAGAGAGAGGTTGTGGGCCAGCTGAAAAGACTTTGCCAGAAATAACCTTGATGAAAATCGAGCAGCACTTTTTAAAGCTGCATTGGCAGAATTAATACTAACAGTTTTCAGAAAAACAGTACTGATATGTCTAGATTTGAGAGAATTAGCATAGACTACGTCATGCCTTATTAGGGGACTTAAAATGTATACAATTATTCTACTTTTACAGAAATATATGGCATGCCCCTTAAGCCACATACCTGGGAAATTTATAGAACTAGAATGCTCAAGGATGGCTATTGGAAGATGAGACTTATTAGAGACTAGTAGCCCTGCGCATGAATCCATGTGTGAGTAGCTCGCTGCCACTTGCCTCAGCTGGCCACCTGCCCACCGCCACTGGTAGCTCTCCGCTGTTCATAGCTCATTGCCGTGCTCTCCTGCAGCTCTTCGCCTGCTGCCCGCCCTCCTGTAGCTCTCCCTGCTCCTAGCTTGCTGCCCTGCCCTCCTGTAGCTCTCCACCACTTGTAGATTGGTTGTGACATTATGGCGTAACGGATAATTAACATATTCCTCTCTTATTATATAGGATGTTAGGCAGGA
>NW_005345509.1:0-299 GCF_000412655.1 Myotis brandtii | reverse complement strand
CTGTGCCCACATGGCTCATGGCCCTGTGGGACCCACAATGGACTAATGGGCTTTAATTAGCTTGGACGCTGAACTGCACCTGGCTGCACATGGAACAGAAGCTCTGGACACAGGCCTTACTTTTAGTTCGACTGGAACCCCAACTGCACCTCTTCTAGGACTGGCTTAAGGGGCATGGGTCTTTACAACCTGAGGGATGTAACTCCACGCAGATAAAGCCTTTTACCACATCTCATGCTCCCATGGGGGCTTCTTAAAATGCTTATTTCAGAGATACCCCACAACTCACACCCACGGGT
>NW_005345508.1:0-252 GCF_000412655.1 Myotis brandtii | reverse complement strand
CCTGTGCACGAATTCGTGCACCGGGCCTCTAGTTGGTGGATCAACTTCCCATGGCGATTGCTTTCGTAGGCAAGGACTTTTGCACGTACACTGCACAGCCTGCCACCTGACCGATCTCCCTTGTTCATGCTGATAACTCCCCACCGCCCAGCCCAGCGCTCGAGACTGTGAGGGGGCGGCATACGCCACTTCTCTCAGCGTCACGTTCGTTCAGCATTTGCATTTTTCCAAACCCTGCAAGGGGCGTGACTG
>NW_005345507.1:0-525 GCF_000412655.1 Myotis brandtii | reverse complement strand
AAAAAAAAAATCCTATACATACACAATAGAAGCAAAATCAAAAGACAACAATGATAGGTAAATATTTGCCACTCCAATCCCAGACGGCTAGCTAATTTCCCTAAACATACAAAGAGCTCCTGGGTATGGTTAAGAAAACCGATCAAGCCAACAATACAGCGTTTGTGGACACGGGCAAAGGAGATGCAGAGGCCGCTCACCGAAAAGGAAAAGCAACCGGCTCTTAGGAGAATGTCCTGAGCCTGGGCTGCTCGGCTCCCTTGAACAGGAGCACAAATCAGAACCGCAGGGCGATGCCTGAGCCGGGGGCCCCGGAGGAAGAGGGTCTCTCCGGACACCGACAGCCGAGCACGGGGGTCTGGGATACGTCGTCAATGTCACACACGCACACTTGGACACTCCTACTCACCCGCACTGACCTGCACACCCAGGCAATGGCCCCGGGGGCACTGTTTGGAGCCACGGGAGATCGGGACCAAACCCAACGGCCGTCAATGAGACACTCGTCGGGTCAATTTATGGCGC
>NW_005345506.1:0-262 GCF_000412655.1 Myotis brandtii | reverse complement strand
CAGCCTGGGTAAGGGGCTGAGGGCTGTTTTCAGGCTCGCCATGCCCCCCAGCAACCCAGGCCCCCCAACCCTTCCATGAGCAGAGGCCAGGGCCAGGCTCCCAGCCACTCCTTCAGCAGCAGCTGGGGCAGGCAGGAAGCTTGGCTTCCTCCATTGCCAAGGGCAACCCAAGCCTCCTGCTCACTCCATCTCCATGGCTGCTGCCATCTTTGTTGGGTTAATTTACATACTTGCCCTGATTGGCTGGTGGGCATAGTGGAGT
>NW_005345505.1:0-524 GCF_000412655.1 Myotis brandtii | reverse complement strand
GGACAGCCTGGCATGGGAAGCTGGGGAGTCAGTGTGGTGTCCTTACACTGTCAGGCTCTTATCACTCTGCACTGTGCATGAATAAGCTCTCTAAGCACTTTGTAAAAGTTGGATGGGTCCAAAGACATCCTTCAAGATCTTCTCTTGAGGTAGCTGATAGACCTTTGCTATGTCCTCAAGGAAAAAGATGATCCAGTAGTAATTTGGGAGCTCCAATTTTTATCCTAATGGACACCACTTTAGATCACCAAGCACACTGGAACAAATTAGATTTTATGTTGACTAGAGAAATTGTAATGTGGAAATCAATTCATATATGTAGTCCTTCCTAAGGACTGAGCCCCTGGTAGTTATGGAGACTACGCAGATGACCTCTGCTGAAGAATAATGAAAAGGCCTTTGCTAGGTGTAGGTAGTTCCAGAAGACACTAATATTTTCCTCAAGAGGAAATTACTTTTACACTTATGGAATATAATATATAGTATACTTCCTCCCCACCCTCAGCTACAGTGGGAAGAAATCC
>NW_005345504.1:0-216 GCF_000412655.1 Myotis brandtii | reverse complement strand
TTAAAGAATGGAAAAAAGAGAAGAAGGTGAAGGGATTACGCAAAATACATAGAAACAGACAGTGTGGTGACAGCCAGAGGGAAAGGTGGATGGGGTAGAGGTGGGTAAAGGGGAGGAAAATGGAAACAGAAAGAGACTTTTTGGGATGATGGGTGCACAGATACAGTGAATACATAATGTCTTTTCTTAAAAATATATTTTATTGATTTTTTACAG
>NW_005345503.1:0-768 GCF_000412655.1 Myotis brandtii | reverse complement strand
GTTCATTCTTCACTTGCTTCCTTGGCCAAGCACCCTTGTTCAGTGAACAACACATAAAACTATGTAATAGTCCTGCTCTGCCTTTTTGAGGCTCACTCTTCTCTGGGGATGTAGAGCTGTAGCTATCCTAGATCTAGGTGATGTAGCCCCAATTCTAGGTTGACATGAACCTTGATTAACGTGGTCCTCAATTCAACACATATTTATTGAGCTATTTCTATCCAAGCCTAGTCCTGATGGAAAGCTACCTGGACCTAGACCCTAGTCCTAGCTTCTCCTTGGCCACAGCCACGTACTTTCAACAAAGGCTAGTACTTTCAACAAAGTCCTCTAAGATTCAATTGAATCTATTGGCAGTAGTTTTGTCTACAGCTCCTCGAAATATCACTATGTAAATATTAGCAATTATTCAAATTAATACTCTCCTAATATAGTAGGGACACGTACAGTCAGAGACTTATCAGCTAGATCTTGAAAAGCTATATGGCCCCATCTAAAACTCCTTATTTCTAGTTGTGTGTTGTTATTTTTTTCATTTGAAGTTAAGCTCTACTCTTCTGCTGATAAAACAGTCTATTTTGTCTTTGAGTCTTGGTTTTTAAGCTTACCAGGGCTACTTCATCTCAAGCTTTTCTTTCTCTTAAGCTATTCCTGAAGAGTCTCTCTCTTATTACTATTAATATTTAGCTCATATTTGCTTTGGTCTGAGAGCGAAGATCAATGGTGCCAGCTGTACTAGGCACCCCTGGTCTTTGCTTTACAATGATG
>NW_005345502.1:0-282 GCF_000412655.1 Myotis brandtii | reverse complement strand
ATGGAATGAAGGGAGGCCCCGGCCAGCAGCCAGAAGGTCCCGATTGGCCCTGATGGTTGGCCAGACCTAGGGACCCTACCTGTGCATGAATTTCGTGCACCGGGCCTCTAGTTATTAATAATAGGAAAGGAGCAAAGGGAAGGCCAGACATTATAGGCATGCTCCCTGCAAAACACTGGGGTAAGGGACTGGACAAAGGGAAGATAGACGCATGCCTAGTAAAGTTGGGGGGACTAGTGAAGGTGCTTGCTGTCAATCACACCTGGGAACAGAGGTCATTGG
>NW_005345501.1:0-569 GCF_000412655.1 Myotis brandtii | reverse complement strand
AACTTTTAGGACCAACAGCCTCAGGATTTTTAAATCCTTCCACAATTCACTCATCATTCATTCATTCACTCATTCCACGTCTTCAGGGCTGACACCTGCCTCGCGGTCTGTGCTGGGAATTCACAGACAGCTCTTTCTGCCGCTGTCTGGCTTCTGGCGGTGCCCCTGTCCCCCCTCCCACCACAGTATGACCTTGCTTTGAAACTTCCATCCATTCCTCCACCTGAGGTTACCTCTTTAATCATTTGTGCAATAAAAATCAGTTACATACCTCGTTCCCCCACTGCTCTACCCTCTTCCAGGTCTCCTAAGGTCTTAGCCTGCAGGTCACAGAGGGAAATGAGGGGCTAACTCCTGTTTGCTGAGAGCTGGCTGGTGCCCACACAGTGCTAAATGCTGCACATGCCTCAGTCCCTTCAACACCCACAGCATCCAGGAAGTCAAGAGTATTAGCCCCTGGTTCAG
Organism: Myotis brandtii; assembly: GCF_000412655.1. Taxonomy (NCBI): domain Eukaryota; kingdom Metazoa; phylum Chordata; class Mammalia; order Chiroptera; family Vespertilionidae; genus Myotis; species Myotis brandtii. Next base: position 104 of record NW_005345501.1, on the reverse strand, counting down.
AGACATAAGCCACTTGCTGGTTGTCACAGGCTAACCCGGGTGCCTTCTGACTTCCCTGGGCTCTCGGCAATTTTGCCTTCAGAGGCCCCTTCCTCCTTAAAAAG
>NW_005345500.1:0-219 GCF_000412655.1 Myotis brandtii | reverse complement strand
TGCAATCAATTTCAGAGCAGAGGGAGGCCCTTCCCACCCGGCCTGGGCTCCGCCATAGATTGCCGCCCACAGGGAGGCCCTGCCCACCCTGCCGGGGCTCTGCGATCAACCTCAGAGCAGAGGGAGATCTTTCCCACCTCTCTGGGGCTCTGCCGTTCATCGCTGCCCACGGGGTGGCCCTGCCCACTCAGCCTGGGCTCCGCCATTGATCACCGCCCA
>NW_005345499.1:0-308 GCF_000412655.1 Myotis brandtii | reverse complement strand
AGGGCCAGAAGGTTGAGAACCACTGTGCTAGATGCTGCAAATGTAGTAACAAACGGGACAGACACAGCGCCTTCCCTAACGGAGTTCACATGCTCGCAGGGAGTAAAGGGTCTACGAACAGGCAAATAACTGCAAATTGTTGTAAGTGTGAACAAAGAATAAAGTATAGGCTGTGATAGACAACAAGAGAGGAGGACCCTTTTGGAAGTATGGAATAGGGATCACATCCCTAAGAAGTGACAAGCTAGCCCAAAGGTGGAGAAGCGACCTTCCATGAAGGGGAAATTGAATGAAGAACAAGTCTGAGA
>NW_005345498.1:0-222 GCF_000412655.1 Myotis brandtii | reverse complement strand
ATTATGCATGGGCATAGGAGGCTGGAGAAAAGGTGGAAGAGGGTCGGGGAGCAGGCCCTGCAGCCTGTTCTAGGACTGCAGTTCCAGGCCTCCAGCTGCTTGCATTTAAAACTGCTAAGGTTTGGGTGATGAGTTCAGCTCTGATAAGAGCAGGACTGTTAAGTGATCATTTGCAGTTTTGCAGTAAGAATGTTGTTCTTTGGGAGGGAGAGGGTGAGAAAG
>NW_005345497.1:0-498 GCF_000412655.1 Myotis brandtii | reverse complement strand
GGAAGGGGAAGGGGAGGGGAGGTCAAAATCACTTACCATAAGGACAATTTAATGTATACAACTTGATGAGTTTGGATGTCAATGTAGATTCAGGAAACCATCACTACAATCTGTGTCATATATATGTCCATCAGATTGTGGTATATTCAGACCCTGGAATAATATTCAGCTTTAAAAAGAAAAGGAAATCCTGTTATTTGTGACAATATGAGTGTAGAACACTATGCTAAGTGAAGTAAGCCGGATACAGAAAGACAAATTCTACATGATATTACTCATATGAGGAATCTGAAGTAGTGTAACTCATAGAAGCAGAGAATGGACTGGTGATTGTCAGAGGCTGGGAGAAGGGGGACATGAGGAGGTATTAGCCAAACTATATTCTTATTCATCAAGGAAGTGAAAATTAGAATCCCAGTGCCATACTACCATGCACTACCATATGGCTTAAGCAAGGAAGCAACAATAAACAAAAAGAAAAAATATATAGTACTAGTA
>NW_005345496.1:0-1129 GCF_000412655.1 Myotis brandtii | reverse complement strand
TAACAAAGACAGTATTACAGGCTTTACTTTTCTGCTCCATTTTCAGAAGTAAGTTGAGGAAGTTTGGCTTAGTACAATAAAAGGGTTGCAGATCCTTTATAACCCTTATATTTTGGTGGCAGGGGTGGGGGGAGTAGCTAAGGTGTTCAGTTTTTTTTAAATATTCCGTAAATATCACTATTTGGACAAGATTAGAAATGGCAAGTCGAAGTACAAAATAACTTCTTGGATCTCAAAGACACTTTCTGAATTAAGTTGATGTTTGGGTCTAATTCACCCAAATATTGAACAAAGAGAAACTGAGTCAATGATTGAATTTTTTTGAGGATGTAATCCTCTTTGTTTCATTTAAGTTTTAAAAATCCATATTTTCAAAATCTTGAACAAGTCACTTTTTAATATGTTCTAGGAGACACCTAGCAATATAAAACACACCTATTCCCTTATCGCGTGATCTTCCCCTCCTGTAACACTGGGGAGGAAATGAGACACTGGCAAGTCCTCTGTCTGCACAGTCCCCTTAATTACTTCGCCTGACCTCAGAGCTTATCTTTATACCAGCCTTTATTCCCGGCATAATGGCAACGCACTCAGAAGGGCAGAGGAGGAAAAGAGAGTGAAAGGAAATGGGCCAAACTCCCACATCAAAGTCTTATAATGGGGGCACCAGAGGGGGTGGATGGAGACTCCTCTCATGCAACTGCCCTGTTCAGGGGCACACTGTATACTTTAGGATACGAAGTACCAAGTCCTGTACTTGATAGACTTAGGACATCATTGGCAAGACAAAATGTGTAAATAAGAGGCGCCAATAATAGCAGATAAGTTGTTACAAGGCATTATAAGATTTGGCACAAAATGAATGGTACAGAAAATAAGTGCAATGAGTTTCCAAGAAGAGAATGAAACAAACTGAGAAGGACAGTGAAACTTAAGCAGAGAGTTACATGAGATGTCCCTGTAAGTTCTGCCCCTCATAGAGATGAATGAGTGAGTCTTCTAGGTGATAGATAGGAATGCAAAACATGAAAATCTGGATGGGACTAAACTTCACGTTAAGAAAAAGCAGGAACTTAAAACCGCGAGAGAACTTTCCACTGGCTAAATTCATTCATATGATACATAATTA
>NW_005345495.1:0-226 GCF_000412655.1 Myotis brandtii | reverse complement strand
ATTGATCTGCTGCCTCCTGCACGCCCCACACTGGGGAATCAAGCCTGAAGCCTAGACATGTGCCCTGACTGGGAATTGAACTGTGACCTCCTAGTTCATAGGTTGGCATTTAATCACTGAGCCACACTGGCCAGGCCAGGTCTGTCTCTTTGGAACAAGGAGATGAGAAGCAGAAGAGGGGAGGCGACCTGAGGCTGGACAGAGGGTTGGCATCCTGCACCGGAAC
>NW_005345494.1:0-298 GCF_000412655.1 Myotis brandtii | reverse complement strand
CTGTCAATAGGTATCCCCCAGTCTGGCGTCATGAGGAATCTTCCAGTCTAGTGTTTCTCAGCAGAGGGGTGGGCTGGAAGGCATCATGCTGACCTACCCCTAGTAGAAGTGCATCCAGTCAGGGATGGAAGACTTCTTGTTTTCAAACTCTGCACGCTACCTCTCCTTCCCAGCCCCCTACCGCCAGGGCATTGTATTCTTTGCTCCTCATAGCTGCTTGAAAATTACCCACAGAGAAAGCCACTTCTACTATGAACGTAGACCATATCCACTGGGCATTCTGATAACAGTAAAACAT
>NW_005345493.1:0-731 GCF_000412655.1 Myotis brandtii | reverse complement strand
AGTTCATATTCTGATTTTTGAGAACTAAGTTTTGTCATTTTGGGTGATCAGCACTATTATAATTGGCTTTGGGGAGTTACTGTAAGAAATGGAAACATTTTTGGCTGCAATCAACGCTAAGAAATACATTTTATAACATGACTAATACACACATACACACACATACACACACACTGCAATAAATCATAAACCTTAACATGCACCGAAGCAACTGTTGACATTGTGAAAATTTAGGGGGTCTAGGGCTGAGTTGAGAAACTGCATTTCTATCAAGTTCCCAGTAATGTCAATGCTGCTGGTCTGTGCACCATTTTGTCCAATTAAATAATTTTGTTTTATGCTTTATTAATAAATCAAAAGCCATAGTTTTAAAAAGCACTACTGTAGGGAAAAACTGATTTTATATATTGTTTTATTTTCCTTCCTGATAGGATATCAGAAAAAAAAATGCTTATAGCATTCTTTCAACATATCTTTAAAAACAGGAGCTAATAAAATTGCTGTTTTCCAGTGTTAAAGTGGAATTTATGTGACTATGACATATATGATCAGTGGAGGTTGCTAGGAGCCGTAACTGTGCTTCCTCCTATCTATCCCCTGCCACATGCACTAGATTATGTCACCTCCCCTACACGCTGTTACATAACCAAGACATTATTACCGAGAGGGGCAATTCAGCTATAAATCCATGCTGAGAGAATATCTACTGTGTGACCAGAAGCAAAGGTAAA
>NW_005345492.1:0-807 GCF_000412655.1 Myotis brandtii | reverse complement strand
ACTCTTGCCTCTCCTGCTTGCCTGTGCTCTTGTGACTCTTGCAGGAGGCACGCTCCCCTGCATTCGCCCATGTGGCTCATGGCCACGTGGGACCCACACAATGGACTAATGGACTTTAATTAACTGGTGCTGAACTGGACCCAGCTGCAACATGAAATGGAAGCTCTGATCACTGGTCCTGCTTTTAGTTCTACTGGAACCCCAGTTGCACCCCTTTCAGGATTGGGTTAAAGGGCATGGGACTTTGCAACCTGAGGAAAGTAACTCCACGCAAATAAAGCTTTTACCACATCTCATTCTCCTGTGCGAATCTTAGAAAATTCATTTTCCAAAGATATCCCAAGAACCTTGCTCCAGCAAGTGATGGGGGAAGTTTGATTCTCTGGTGACATAAGGGTCTGCTCCAGGTACTGAGCACACTCAGGTATCCTCCCACTCTAATCAGAGTTGAGCCAAAAGTATAAGCAGGTGTCTAACCTTAGGTATCAACCTTAGTGACTTAAAAATACACTCAGCATTTATATAGCAACTTCCTAAATTAAAAGTGGACCATGGGTGTCTAATCTGGATTCTTGAGTGAGCATAAGAAGGTTCACAAGCAACTTAAATTGTAAGCAAAATATCATGCACATGTATATATAACACAACTTTCTAGGGAGAGAATCCATAGCATTTACAAATACTTTTAAATGCATACAATCTTTCAGCATCATAACATATATGAGGTGTATGTCTCATTTAGTTCTGGGTCCCATCAGAATAATCTCATACACACAAAGAAAAGTACTTTATTAGGATTATGTAACT
>NW_005345491.1:0-432 GCF_000412655.1 Myotis brandtii | reverse complement strand
GATTAAATGTAAAAATATCCTCAGGTGAGATTTAGCCACAACAACAACAACAAAATAATAATAATAATAATAGGGTGTAAAAAAAAGAAAAAGAGAATTTGGGGCCTGACGTTATCTGTGGACACAGAACCCATAAATTCTATTGTCCCCGGAGCCAACGGACGTGCAGGGCTATAGATTTTTTTTTTAAAAAAAAATCCTGCAAGAAGGCACACAAGTGCCAACCAACTTCTGCTTTTATGGGCCGCCTTCTCGTGCAGAAAGGGCGTCGGCTCCGTGCAAACTGTGAGCTAAAACGATTCTATTATTTTTTTTTTCTTTTCCTGCGTGATCAGCAGAAACTGGGCATCGCCCCATGAAAGGGTGCAGTCGGGAGAACTGTTGGGTGTTGGGCAGAAAAGGGAGGGTGTGGCTGGGGTTCAGGGGGAGGGG
>NW_005345490.1:0-364 GCF_000412655.1 Myotis brandtii | reverse complement strand
GTGGCTCGCGAGCCGCGGTTTGCCAACCACTGGTCTATGTTATAAGATGTAGTGGGTATTAGGAAGCGGTAACAGAAAGAGGCATCTAGACCACCCTTCAGCATGACAGTAAGCACAGGTCAGGCTTATAAGAATGCAGAAACCTGGGGTAGAGCCCAATGATTTGCTTTTCTAACTAGTTCCTAGATGATGCTGATGTTGCTTCCCTGAGAGCCTGGTTAGTAAGACTCTGGACCTTAGCAGCTAAAGAGAAAGAAAAGAGGGAGGTCACAAGGTGCTCAGAGATACACCTGAGGACAAAGTAGCCAACTTTATAATTCATCCACTTAGAGTCCTGGAGTTTTGAGATTTGACTATAAATTTA
>NW_005345489.1:0-726 GCF_000412655.1 Myotis brandtii | reverse complement strand
GTGGCCCGCAGGCCATAGTTTGAGGACCCCTGCTTGAGGTCTCCATGCCATTTCCTATTCCTTGTAGTTAATACAAGGAAGAGCCCATTTTGTATGGTCTGAATGTTGTGTTCTTCCCAAATTCACATGTTGAATCCCATTCCCAAAAATGACAGTATTAGGAAGTGAATTTTTAGGAGGTGCTTAAGTTATGATTGTGGAACCTTCATAAATGGGATTAGTGCCATGTAAGGAGGCTCCAGAGAATTCTCTAACCCCTTCCACCATGTGAGAACACAAGGATTCCACAACTTGAAAAAGGTGTCTCACCAGAACAAACCATGTTGGCACTTTGAATCTCCAACTTCCAGAATGCTTAGCTGTGAGAAATAAATTGTTGTTCATAACACTTGGCTGGTGGCTGGCAGTGTTTTGTTATAGAGTCTGAATGGACTGAGAAGTCCTTGGACACCACATGGAAGCTATAAGTTGTGCTCTCTGAAGGGTAGTGGCCTGGGTCTTCTAATGTTGGGAGTCAAAACCAGAGTTTAATGTAGTTGCCACCCAAGCAGCTGTGAGAAATCCTGCCCATATACTTCATTTGAGCACTATAAATGAATAAAAATAATATATTCTCAAGTTGACATAGAGCATAACTCTTAGTATTTTTGTGCCCATAAAAGAGTCAAATATATACTGGGGTGGGGGGATTAAAATACATAGTAAACAGTTGAACCAGAATTTATT
>NW_005345488.1:0-385 GCF_000412655.1 Myotis brandtii | reverse complement strand
CTCCGGTGTTTACCTATGCCACCATCTTGGTTTCCTCCTGTAAATTCCTGTTTTTTTCTTTTTGGTTCTCTGATGGAGTGATTTTCTTTTACCCTGTCTTCTGATTCACTGATTCAATCCTTGGCTTCCCCTAATTGGCTGTGTATTCCTTCCAATGTGTTCTTTATTAGCGTTATGTCATTCTTCATTTCAGACTGGTCTTTTTTCATAATTACTGTGTCTTTTCTCATGCTGTTGAGCATACTTGCCATCAGTATTCTGAACTCTATATCTGATCAGTTTCCTATTTCCATTTCATGTAGCTCTTCTGGAGAATTCTCTTGCATTTAGGGCTTTTTTTGTCTCACCACTTTGGCTGCCTGTTTGGGTTTGTGTCTGTGTATTA
>NW_005345487.1:0-297 GCF_000412655.1 Myotis brandtii | reverse complement strand
GGTTGCACCTAACTGTGCCCCTCCCGCTGTCCTGGTAGCCCCTCACTGCCCCACCCCGCCAGCCTGGTCACCCCCAACTGTCCCCCTCCCGGCCTGATCGCCCCACGCAGCCTGCTGCTCAGTCATTGGTTGCCCCTCACTAACCCCCCTGCTGGCCTGGTTGTCCCACGCAGCCTGCTGCTCGATCGTTTGGTCGCTCTCACTACCCCCCCGCCAGCCTGGTCACCCCACGCACCCTGTTCAGTCATCTGTTCAGTTGTGATGGTTGCTTAGGCTTTTATATAGATTGATAGATTA
>NW_005345486.1:0-1158 GCF_000412655.1 Myotis brandtii | reverse complement strand
TTCTTGAGAATGAGACATTCATTTCTTCAGTTGCCAAGAGTGTTGGCTCCTCACAACTAAGTGCCTCCGTAAGAACTACCCTTGGCCCAAAGTGGCTGCCATTTTCAAGGCTATGTTGTCTCCTGGGTACTGAATTTATCCAATGACAGATTGACAGGTGAGTACAAAGGCCTAAAACCCTTGCTTTGAATAAGATAAATCCTAAAGGCTATCTGAGCCCCAAAGCTCACCATTGTATCAGTCGAACCTTCTGCATCTATTTTGCAGTTCAATGTGTGGTGTTTTTGTTGTTGTTGTTGTTCTCTTGTTTGTTTGTTTTGTCCAACCCTACTTATCTTGGGGATATTTTCCCCAAGAGTCCATGAATCTAAATTTCTGCTTCAGTGTCTATTTTCAAAAGGATGTCATCTAAGAGAGTTGGTAAGAGAATTGATCCTAGAAAGTAGCATTGAAAACAGGACTATAGCAATGTATCATTCACTGGCCTCCTTGTAATGAGGACTCTACTCGTAATTATACTAGTAGATGGTAGGTAGAATACTGATAGCTTGTGGCATGCGTAGCAGTGCAATTGTTAAAACTTACACTGGTGGTGAACTGAACTGAAATACTAATCAAAATTAATGCATTGGTGGGTACACTATCTCAAGCATTTGAGACATCAGGGGAAAATAATAGTTACAAGGACTATGAAATTGGATGGGACTAATCATGCATTGAAGAAAAACAATAAAAGGCTTATGGTAATGAATCACCAATTTAAGGTGAAATGTAAGAGCCAGAGGGCCTCTTTGGCAGCGTATAAAGAGACTCATTTGCTGCAGCAAGAGGGCAGAAAAGGTGGTCATCAGGTCCAGGACTTCATTCTAGTGGTAGCAGAGCTCCAGCGAAGGATGATGTTCAGTCCCAGAAAGTCTGCTATGCTAAGATCAGCGCTGCGATTGGGAAGAGATAGGACTCTGGACTCGGAATAGGAACATCGGAGCCCGTGTACTTAAAATGTTTGGCAACTATACAGCTCAACACAGTACCTCTTGCTACTCCCTGCACAATGGTGATGGCAAATGGATAAAATTCAACAAATCTGAGAGGACATGATGACCAGTGGACCAGATCCCTCACAAAATAAGCCATATGGATCAGCAGAGATACAAGTTG
>NW_005345485.1:0-454 GCF_000412655.1 Myotis brandtii | reverse complement strand
CCAATATGTGGTCTATCTTTAAAAATGTTCCATGTGCCCTCCAGGAGAACATATACTGGTATTCTGTGGCTTTGGGGTGAAATGTTCTGAAGATGTCAATTAAATCCATCTGATCTAGTGAGTCATTTAGGATTGCTGTTTCTTTGCTGAGTTTTTGTCTAGAGTATTTATACAGTGATGTCAGTGGGGGTAGTAAAGTCCCCTACTATGTTTGTATTCTTGTTGATTTGTCCTTTGATATCTTCCAGGAGTTTTTTTTGTGTGTGTATTTGGGTGCTCCTGCACTGGGTACATACTAGTATATGTTTACTAGGGTTATATCCTCTTGTTGTATCAATCCCTTTAGTATTATGAAGTGGCCTTCCTTATCTCTTGTTATGGCCTTCACTTTGACATCTATTTTGTCAGATATACGTAAGTATTGCTACCTCAGCTTTTTTTTTTCCTTTCCATT
>NW_005345484.1:0-550 GCF_000412655.1 Myotis brandtii | reverse complement strand
ATGGCTTCTGTTCTCCCAACTTACTAATACCAGGCTATAATTTTTTAAAATTTCAGCTAATTGAGGAAAATAATAAGATTTGAGAATATCCTGAAAAACTCAAAACACAAAAGTACAAAGTAGAAATGTTATCAAATGCAATAAAACATGTTATTACAATCTCAGTGCTTAGATTTATCTGCAGCTTAAACATAGCTGTGACATGACTTCAATTATTAGTAAAAATTTAGAAAGGTAAAATTAAGAAAGGAGAGGCAAAAGAATATGCTGGAAAGTAAGATTAAGAGACATAGAAGTCTTTTTTGTGGCGCCTCGGAGGCTATCGGCTGCTCCAGGAAGAAGCTCAGCATCTCTTTCCAGCCACTGGCTGCCAGAAACTCATTGAAGTGGATGATGAATGCAAACTTTGTATATTTTATGAGAACTGTATGGCCACAGACTTTGCTGCTGATGCTCTGGGTGAAGACTAGAAGAGTTCTTATGTGGTTCAAATCAGTGGTAGGAATGACAAAGAAGGCTTCCCCATGAAGCAGGGTGTCTTGACCCATGG
>NW_005345483.1:0-523 GCF_000412655.1 Myotis brandtii | reverse complement strand
GGGCCAATCCCGGCGCTCTGTTCCCCGCAGGTGGACATGTGCATCTGGGGGGTGGAGGGGGGGTCCCACCAAGGGCAAGGACGTGGGCTGCTGTTCGGGGTCAGACCGCAGAGCCAAGCGAGGGCGGGCCTGCTCGAGGCCTGGTGAACGCCATGCAGTGCTGGCGTGTGCGTGTCCTCTGCGCCGGCCGATGGCCCCCATGGCTCATCTGTAACCTGCTACATGGGTTCGAGCTTATTCATCATTTTTAGCCAAGTCCTAACTAATGACCGACACAGGAAATGCCTCAGTCTGGCCCCATTTTCCATCCCAGTGGCTGCAAAGTGGCGGATTCTCGAGCTCCCCCTTCCTCCCGCCCCAAAGGGCTTAGGGGAGCTGAGGCGGACACGCCTGGGAAAGGCTGAGGTGATTGTGGGGGACACGTCATCTCTGCCCCAGGCACAGGTGTGGACGAGGCCTCGCAGCTCCAGGCGAGCCTTTGTTGTTGTTTTGTTTGTTTTTTAATATATTTTTATTGATTTCA
>NW_005345482.1:0-211 GCF_000412655.1 Myotis brandtii | reverse complement strand
ATTGACTGCTCCACCCTCAAAGATGGCAGTGCCCACAACAAATAAGGAGGGAATATGCTAATTGCCACGCCCTCAAAGATGGCGGCACCCATAGCCACAGGATGGCAGCACCTAGTCCCCTCGGCCCCCCAGCCGCCCAGGGCTGGCCTGAGGTGCGTGGAAGCCTCGGATGTTGGCTGCCCAGCCACCCAGGGCTAGCCTGAGATGCAGG
>NW_005345481.1:0-228 GCF_000412655.1 Myotis brandtii | reverse complement strand
GAGGAGCCTGCAACCGAGGTACGTGCCCTGGACCGGAGTTGAACCCGGGACCCTGCAGTCCGTGGGCCGACGCTCTATCCACTGAGCCACACCGGCCAGGCCTGGGCCGACATTTGGTGGAGAGTCAGCAGGGACAGGGAGAGGGTCTTGACCAGACAGGAACTCGGTAGTCAGAGGCCCGTGGCCGGGGACGGGGAGGACGGCGCCCACCTTCAGGGAGAGGCCGAG
>NW_005345480.1:0-405 GCF_000412655.1 Myotis brandtii | reverse complement strand
TTTCTCCTTTTCTTTCGTATGGGGGCTGTTTCTTTGTGTTTCTTTTTCTCCCCATATGAAACAGGGTGTCTGGTTATGTGGCTCACTCTCTACCACATTGACTGAAAGGAACAAAATACTACTCACCAAGACACAACACAGAGGGATCAAAACACAAATGTATTCACGACACCGATAACCCTAATAACGGTGACCACTATAGAAAAGAGAATTAGGGGAGAGAAAAGAGCACAAAAGTGATATTGAGGAAAGAAAAAAAGGTAAGAGAGAAAAGAAAAAAAAAGAAAAAAAGAGGAAAAAATATGTATATGGGGAGAAAAATTCCACAAAACAAACAAACAAACCAAAAAATGAAAACAACAAACACCTAGAGAAAAAGGGGGGAACTGAATCTGAAGAGGCAGA
>NW_005345479.1:0-1192 GCF_000412655.1 Myotis brandtii | reverse complement strand
CCCCCCCCCCCACACACACACACACACACACAAAAAGGGAAAACGGGAGACAGATGTGTCAGGATTCAGTATGATGGTTACCTTGGGTTGGGGGATGCGGGAGAGTGCTTTTTTTTCTTTTTTGAGAGAGAGAGAGACATACATCAATTTTCTGTTCCATTTATTTATGCATTTATTGGTAGATTCTTGTATGTGCCCGGACCAGAGATTGAACCTGCAACCTTGGTGTACTGAGGCGAAGCTCTAACCACCTGACTACCCGGCCAGCGCTCGAGCAGTCTTAACCCTGTGACTTCAAACAGTGTAAGGATCTCTCAGCCACATCACACAGAGCCCTTAGCTGAAATTTTTGGCATTGATACTAGAAGTGTATGAACTGAGTATTAAACTACTCAGAGCAGTGAGGTGCCAGCACCAGTTACACTCTCTGGAGAGTTCTGGACTAGCATTCCTCTTCCTCTTAAAACTACCATTATCCAGGACCCTCGACCTCTGTTCCTCTCAGGTGACTCCCACTAAAAATAACTCACTCGGATGTCTGCCCAGGGCCTGCACCAGGAGGTGTGACTTCCAGAGGCTATAAAAGAAACAGGAGTCTCACTTCCCCCTTCTCAAACCCAAACCAATCCTTCACACCTCAAACTTCCCAAAGATCCTATTGCCTATTCCCCCATCTTCCCACCAGATTCACAAGTATACTGGTTAAGTTTGTTTACTTGCTGTAAAGTGAGGAATAGGAGCCAGAAACGAAGTGCTGGAAGGATGATGGGTAGTTTGAGGGATTACAACCTTGGAAAGCACAAAGCCCAGGGTGGCTCCAAAGAACACCAGCCTCACACCTTTAGGGTGTTTCCACCGCGTGACACAGACACAACTGCATTTCAGACTCCAGAAAATTCGCTCAGCCAGGTCCATCAGAACCAGATGGCAGGGCTGGCCAGTTACGCAAAAGAAAAGGAGAGATGGTGTCATTGTAAGAAGGGGGGCAAGAAAAAACAGGCAGATAAAGACAGAAAAATATATAACTTAGGCTTTATTTTTGATATCACAATTATGAGTTTATGCTAGAATATAGGTCTGCAAATGTTTTTTTCATTTAGTATGGCACAGTTATTTCTCTATGCCTATATACACATTTATATTTCTTTTTTAAACAACTGCATAATTCTATTGAATGAATACACAATAATTA
>NW_005345478.1:0-299 GCF_000412655.1 Myotis brandtii | reverse complement strand
GTTTCTCCAACTTAAACACACAAAGCCTTTGAAGGAAGCTTGGCAAGAAATAACCCGACGACACACGACCCACCACGACCCCGGGAGCAGACAGCACGGTCCACTTCCAGACTCCCCGGCGGCCAGTCCCCGGGTCCTCACCTTCCAGAACCGACGCTCCCTCATCCGCCCAGTGGCCGAAGCCCTTTCACAGGGCACTTGCTGCTGGGATGTTTGTAAAAAGCACTAGCGAGCCTGGTCGGCGTGGCTCAGTGGGTGAGAGCGACCTAGGAACCAGGAGGTCAGGGTTCGATTCCTGG
>NW_005345477.1:0-615 GCF_000412655.1 Myotis brandtii | reverse complement strand
TCTCTCCCTCTCCCTGCCTCCCTGAAATCAATAAAAACATATAAAAAGAAAAAAGAAGAAAGAAAAAAGAAAGCCCCCTCTGTGTGCTACTGTAGAGGGAGTGGAGGGCAGCCAGGTGTAAGAGGTGCCGGCGGGGCCTGGGTGGGCGGCAGTGGTGCTGGAGACGGGGGCTCCTCACCTGCCTGGTCCTGCTCCCCATACCACGTGTTCCAGTTGCCCACGAGCGAGCAGGGGTAGTCCTCATCCAGGTGCAGCTTGGGCAGCACGGCCTCCGTCGGGCTGTTGTAGGCATCCAGACACTCGGGCTTCACATTGTGAAACTGGAATTTGTAGAGGTTGCTGGTCTCCTTCTCCGACAGGAGGGTGGAGTGAGCGTCCTTCTGGGGATCCACCTTATGCACTAAGAGTGAGCGGAACCAGCTGCCTTCATTGTCCTTGGAATAGAAGCGCACCGCAGCCGCAACCTCCGCCAGGCGGGGCCGAGGCCCCCAGCAGCCCCACCACTGCAGAGATGCTGCTCAGCCGGAGCCATGTTGGCGGAGAGCAGGTTGGAGGGAGACCCCCTGATTTGTTGATGAAAGCCATTCTGGCAGGTGTGAGATGATACCGCATTGT
>NW_005345476.1:0-297 GCF_000412655.1 Myotis brandtii | reverse complement strand
TCCACCTTGATATGATCATATTTGAAAAATCTTGTCAGAAATGACATGATTTTTCTTATATTAAAACATAACATTTGCAAAATCATAGTTTAAATACTTTGAATAATCTCACAGATGTAATAATCACCAAAATAATCCTACACTACCCTGACATAGCACATCACAACTGCTAGAAAATCTTCACAAATGGGAATTTTGCTCTCACACAGAGTTATAATGCCATATTATCATTACTCCATTAACAAGAAAACCAAGGCTAGGTACTCAAGTGAACTATAATAGAAGATTAAAATAATT
>NW_005345475.1:0-225 GCF_000412655.1 Myotis brandtii | reverse complement strand
AATTATTTTCAGAATACATACATCAATTTATTTAAAACAATTGTTAATATTCACCTGAGGGTTTTTTCCATTGATTTTTAGAGAAAGTGTAAGAGAGGGGCTGTGAGGAGGCAGAGAAAGAGAGACATCGATGTGAGAGGCATAGATTGGTTGGCTCCTTCACTCGCCTGGACCAGGGACTGGTGCCAGAGGTACATGCCCTTGACAGGAATTGAACCTGCAACC
>NW_005345474.1:0-505 GCF_000412655.1 Myotis brandtii | reverse complement strand
CTGGGGTCAGAACAACACCTGTCCTCAGTGTCAAGATGAGATTCCGTCATGTAGATCAGAGGCTCCTCTGGTGGACATTGGCACCAAATCTCCACAGGGTAGGTCCTCATGAGCCTGTCAGACTAAAACAAGTCCCTATCCCCTGCCCTTTTCTGACTGAGATTTATTCTGATTTCTTTCTAGTTTTCTTTTTTTTTTAAATCCTGACCCAAGGATTTTTTTTCTCCCATTGATCTTTAGAGAGAGTGTAAGGATATAGCATTTTATTTATTGACTTAACAGTTGATGGACATTTGGATTGTTTTACATTTGGCTGTGATGAGTAATGCTTCAATGAATATTCATGTACTTGTTTTTGTTTGGACATAGATTTTCATTTTTCTTGGGTATATATCTAGGCATAGGATTACTAGATCATATAATAATTCTGTTTAACCATTTGAGGAATTGCCAGACTGTTTTCCAAAATGGCTGTGTCATTTTGTATTTTCATCAGCAGTATTCA
>NW_005345473.1:0-583 GCF_000412655.1 Myotis brandtii | reverse complement strand
AAATAGGAAACATGAAATAATTATAAACTGTTAAGTGTTATAAATGAAAGAAATAAGATTCTTTATTGTCGAACAATTGGGATTGGGCTGTGGGGGTATGCAACAACCTAATTGAGATCGGGTAGTCAGAGAATGTTGCCTGTAGGATGGGGAGTCAGATCTGCAAAGAACCAGCTAGACTATGGAACCTTCTGGCTCTAGGGAGCAATATGGTAAAGTCTTTGTGTTTTTCAGAAATTGAAGCCATTGTGGCTGAAATCAGATGGAAAATGATATGAGAAAAGATTAGGGAGGAAGGAAGGCCATGGTAAAGTGTTCGAATGAAGTCTGAAGTGACCAAATACACGCAGCTGGCATTTAAAGGAAAGGTTTGGAGTGGATATATTCACTTGGCTAGTTCAGAATATAGGTCAGATTTCAGAATTATGGCCGTGGTAGAAAATACAGACCAAGCCCAGAGATCTCCCAGTGTGCAGTGTGATTTGCGGGTGGTAGAACAAGCCGGGAAACAGAGAAGCCATGGTGAGGCCAACCAGGGGCGAGTCGTGTCCCAGCAGCCAAGAGTGGAGGCTCTCAAGGCAGA
>NW_005345472.1:0-972 GCF_000412655.1 Myotis brandtii | reverse complement strand
GTAAAAAATCAATAAAATACATTTTTTTAAAAAGAGCTTAGACCAATATTCTCAGCTCCATCAGATTTTTTATATTGAATTTTTGCATTGCTCCATTTACTATCACAAAATAAAATCCATAGAAAAGGAAAATTAATGACATACTTAATTGATATAATATCTACCTATAATATAAAAGAAAAATGGGTTAATAATAAACTAATATATATTTCAGTACACAAGTGGTAGGGCCCAATTACATAGAGCCTCACAAGTGTGGTCCATGAGCCAGCAGCATCAACACCAGCTTGTCAGGAAAGCCCAGCCCAGACTCACTGAGTGAGAATCTGCCTGGTAACATCATCCCCAGTGACTCCTGAATTTGAGATGCACTGTGCCCGAAGACATAATGTAATCAGAAGTCTCCCTCTACTTGTGGAGTCTCAGTGAATGTGACAGCCACAAATGTGACATAGAGATGTGTTGGCCACTCAGATATCATGGGTGTGATGACTTTTGGAAATGATGAACAACACTTGAGGCAAAGGACAATGTGCCCCCAATTTGCATAATGGTTGAGTTCCGGGAAAATACAGAGCATAATCAATGATGCAAAAATAGGCTATTTGAAAGTACTGCAGGATTGTGGACCAGTTCTGCAGACTTTCCCTCATTTTCTGTCAAATCTCTGCCTCCCATGTTGGCTCGTATTAAATTTCGTCTGAGGTAGAGAATTAAGCTTCTCTAAAACTGGGAAAGCTCAGTTTTTGTTCCGCTCAGGTCCAGAAAGAGCCTATTGGAAGTTTCCAGGGATTTCATGCAGAGGACAAGCTCAGCCTATAAGTCACAGGGGGGCGACCTTTCACAGTATGAGTAGATAGAATGTACTCGGAGACTGTCCGTAAAGTTAGCTGTGTCATCTGTGTAGACGTGTCTGCTAGAGTGATAATTAGCATGAGTCTAGGGACCTTGTCATTTTAGTTCACTATTATA
>NW_005345471.1:0-1664 GCF_000412655.1 Myotis brandtii | reverse complement strand
AAAGTTAATTTGAAATTACTCTCTGTCTTTGAGGATGCGGGGGGGGGCAATCCTTAGGTGATTTGAACTATTACTGTACTCTCCACCCCTTCTTGGTGATGGAAGGGAATTTGAACCTCATTGGGACTGGAAGATATTATAACAAACCATGATGCCAACAGTCTAGGATGAGATCACCATGTAGACAAAGATGCAAAACCTCTACTTACCTGTGTTGGGTTTATTTAAATGATGTCCTTAATGAGAGATTTAAAGGTACTTCCAAGCATATACATATATATCATTACATTACATATACATACATATATACGTACATTTCTGCCTTACACATTTATTTAGAACCTAACCTTCAAGTAAGAAGAAATTTCACTGTATTTTGAGCTAGGTAAGGTGGGTATTACACACATATAATAGGTAAGGAAACGGAAGCTCAGAATCATTGCATGAATTTGTTTAAGAATGCTCAGCTAGCAACTGGCAGGACTTAAACTTGAACTAATGTCATTTGATACTTGGGCATTGTTCTTCCTGTTGCAACACATCACTCTCAGTACCATTCCCAGCTGTGTTTTCATAAATAATGAGGGCTCCTCAGGGGTCACCGGCCCTGCTACTCAGAGTGTGATCTGCAGGCCAGTAGCATTGGCATTTCTTGAGAATTTGTTAAAATGCAGAATCTCAGGCCACCCCCCAGACCTAATGAATCAGAATTTACAGTTTAACAGGATCCCCAGGTGCATATTATTGTTTGAGAATCTGTTTTAAAACTCACTTTGGGAAACCAATGCTAGAATTTACACACTAAAATCAATCCTGCTGAAACCCTTAAGGTTTAATTTCAACTTTCAAAATAATACGTTTATATTTCAAAGATGCATAATGATTGATTTCTGTGGACAGACTTGAAACCAATTCTTTAATTCTTTTTATGTAGAAACTGGTTCAATACTACACAGAAGAAATTTGAGCAGTTTACTGTTGAAAACAGTCTTCAAATAAAGAATCAAGTTTTTAAAAAGATTTTGCTAATTTAAGTTCAAAACTCATGGTATCTTCTATTTCTTTCAACTTATTAATTCTAAATTAAGCCACCACTCTCTGGTAATGTTTATGGTTTTTATCATAATCAGCTGTGGGTAATGCATAACTTTTAACTTGCTCAAATAATTGGGATCTCAATTCAATACAGTAACCAGCAGTAGCATGAGCACAAATCCTCTCTTAACATTGTCTACCGGTTCTTGGGAACCGTGACCTTAAGCGAAATGACGTGTAACGGAACCAATTTACCACAGGCTAATGGATATAAACAAGAGGTATGTTCCTACGGCAAATTTCTAGTCGCAAAAATATCAGCAAACTTCTAAATAAAGACCCCAAAACCTTATTAAACATTGAAATAAATGTGAGCTTTCCATACATTTAAGAAAGATTACTAAAAACAAGTAAGATAATACATTTTCAAATCGCTTATTCCGGTTCTGGGTTTCCAGTAGCCAGAACCTCTCCTGGCAGCTCAGGGTGCAAGGTGGGACAGACACCCTTCCATCACGGGAGGCCTCACACACCCACACTCGCCATTCTGGGGCAAGTGAGACACTGCAGTTTCCATCATGTGCACATCTTTGGATGTGGGAGGAAACTGGAGTCCCCAGAGAAAATCC
>NW_005345470.1:0-505 GCF_000412655.1 Myotis brandtii | reverse complement strand
AGAAAATCATTGATCAGCTGCCTCCTACACGCCCCACTCCGGGGATGAGCCAGCAACCTGGGCATGTGCCCTGACCTGGAATCAAACTGTGACCTCCTGGTTCATAGCTCAACCACTGAACCACACTGGCCTGGCCAGAGTCTCATTCTTGCCTGACACTCTGAAAAACCAACTGGGGAGGCTCAGCATTGATTCATCCATTCCATTCCTCTGTTGTAGAGGGTTGCCTCTCCTCACATTAACTCCCTTGTATTTCTGAGTTGTTTCTGTGTACATCCAAGCAATCTCCCATGGTGCTGGTAGGTGCAGGTGCTTGAGAAAGTCAGTGTGCCAGGAATTTCCTGCAGCTACAAATGAGCTCAGTCTACACCCTTTCTAAATTCCCATCACCCTTGGTCAGCAATCCTCTGGTCTAGGTTGCTCATCCCTCATGGAGTGGCCCAGACTGTCATCCCTGAGAACTCTGACCTCCTGGTAACCATGCTCTCTCAGACCATGGTTCCTA
>NW_005345469.1:0-416 GCF_000412655.1 Myotis brandtii | reverse complement strand
ATACAAAGGGCTGAAATAAATGAGTAATCGTTAATAGTATTTGTTGTGGGCCGCGTGCGGCCCATGGGCCTCAAGTTTGACATGCTTGATAGAGTGATGAGGCCGGGTTTACATCTAAATCTGCCACTTTGTAATGTTGGGAAAATTATTAAATCCTTCTAGGCTTTATTTTTCTTAGCTATAACCAGGATAGGGAAAATCAATTCTTGCGTCACAGGGCTGTTTTGAGCATTAAATAAAATAATCCAGATATAGCACCTAGGATAGTGCACTTAGGGAATCCTCAATAAATCTTATTATAATAGGACTCATATTTCAGATACTATTAACATGTTCTGTTATTCAGCCTTGTTTCTGGAAACATAACCAACACTCCGGAGAGTTCAAGTGGACAAGGAAAAGGTGCATATATGGTG
>NW_005345468.1:0-210 GCF_000412655.1 Myotis brandtii | reverse complement strand
TGATGCGCACTGGCCATTTACAGAGAAATGGCACCGCACACCTGGTGCCCACAAAGCAACACTTGGCTTCCCCCAGGTGGGACACAGGCCTCGCCATCACCCCGGAGTGACAGCCCACCAAATCACAGCCGACGCTGCCGAGACCCCATGGTGTAAAACGCGGCCCATAGCCTAGCCCAGCCCAGAAACAGTGGCTGTGGGCACCGGGTA
>NW_005345467.1:0-207 GCF_000412655.1 Myotis brandtii | reverse complement strand
CTGTGGGATCAGGCCAAAACCAGCTCTCTGACATCTCTCAAGGGGACCCAGATTGCGAGAGGGCATAGGCCAGGCCGAGGGACCCCAATGGTGCACAAATGGGGCCGGGGAGAGATGCAGGAGGTTGGCCAGCCAGGGAGAGACCTCGGGAGGGCTCCAGGGGATGTCCGACCCATCTCACTCAGTCCTAATCAGCCGGACCCCAGC
>NW_005345466.1:0-249 GCF_000412655.1 Myotis brandtii | reverse complement strand
AAAGAAAAAAAATCAATGGAAAAATATCCTCAGGTGAAGAAAAAAAAAAAATCTGAGCCAAATTCAGCTCCAGACCGTGGTTTTGCTCAAAGAACTTCTAGATAATTCTTCCATAGCCTCTGAGGGCTGAGGCAACCTAGAACAGATGGCAGTTACCAACCCCTCTATCTAGACACTCCACACCAAGGTCCCTTCAGTCTCTGTGGGCACAGGCTACTCTGTAGATTTCTCACCTTTGTTCATTTAAAG
>NW_005345465.1:0-207 GCF_000412655.1 Myotis brandtii | reverse complement strand
TACCAACAGCATATTTCACAGAGCTAGAACAAATGCTACAAAAATTTATATGGAATAAAAAAAAAAACCCCGAATATCTGCAGCAATCTTGAGAAAGAAAAAAGTTGGAGGGATCACAATACTAGATATCAAGTTATACTACATAGCCACCATAATGAAAACAGCCTGGCACTGGCAGAAGAACAGGCATATAGACCAATGGAACAG
>NW_005345464.1:0-207 GCF_000412655.1 Myotis brandtii | reverse complement strand
TTGTATTAAAGATGCCTTTTAGATGTCTAAACTGGCACTAAATAGACATTTGAATATATGGGTTTGGTGTTCAGAATTGACATTCAAATGGAAGATACAAATTTTGAGGTTGTTGTAGGAAGAATAATGATGTCCTATAAATGTCCATGTCTTGAAAGCTAAATCCTTTTAATATGTTACCTTACACAGCAAAGAAGATTTTGCAGA
>NW_005345463.1:0-300 GCF_000412655.1 Myotis brandtii | reverse complement strand
CTCCTGAATCAGCGCCCACGGCCCCTCCTGCGAATGCTGACCTTGTCCGTCTGACCGCACCCTTTCACTGACCCTCACTAGAACTCTCTTATCTGTGCCTTCCCCCTTCTGGTTAATTGAAGCTTTAAGTGGCTCGAGTCTTTTAAAAATTCCATTTCAAAACCCACGTGGAGACCAGAGTGACAAACGCTCTAGAACCCCAGGCCCAATCTGCACCAAGGCCCGTGAAGACGGGACCATTGGCCATGGCCATGGCCTTCTCTGTAGAAGCGGAGGCTCCACAGGGATCACAACGGTCAG
>NW_005345462.1:0-417 GCF_000412655.1 Myotis brandtii | reverse complement strand
TAGTAGTCAAAATATGTAAAGAACTCATGCAACTTTTTAAAAACACAAAAAATACAATGAAAAGATGGGCAGTCCTAGCCAAAAGGTTTGGCTCAGTGGATAGAGTTTCTGCTTGCGGACCAAAGGGTTCTGGGTTCGATTTTGGTCAAGGGTACCTTGGTTGCAGGCTCCTCCCAGGCCCGGGCGCTGGTCAGGAGCATGCAGGAGGCAACCAATCGATGTGTTTCTCTCAGACTGATGTTTCTGTCTATCCCTCTCTCTTCCACTCTCTCTAAAAAGGTCAAGGGAAAATATCCTCCAGTGAGGATTAACAAACAAGCAAAAAATTGGGCAGAGGCCCAGGCGGCGTGGCTCGTTGGTTGGGGGTCATCCCTGCACCGGAAGGTCACTGGTTCTATTCCAGGTCAGGGCACGTGC
>NW_005345461.1:0-204 GCF_000412655.1 Myotis brandtii | reverse complement strand
AAGGGTCGCGGCATTAGGAAGGTTGAGAACCGCTGCGTTAGGTGAACTTGAGAGGCATTCGTAGGCCCTGCCTACGGACTGGGAGATGCGGTGGATTAAACCCAGGGGCGGAGGAAAACCGAGTGGAACGGTCAGATGGATCAAGTGGAGTTGCTGGTAGCTTACATGTTCATGCCTTGTTGGGTCTCTCTCTCTCTCTCTCTC
>NW_005345460.1:0-290 GCF_000412655.1 Myotis brandtii | reverse complement strand
CAAGAAATACCTTTCACAGGATTGAGAGAAGGGCTTAACATTGAATGGCTTCATAGGCCATACCTAGAAGCTTGATGTCCTACCACAAAGAGGTGCCACTGGAGAGTAAGAAGCGTGACTAATGTTGCATGGCAGAAAATTTCCCCTGTGGCAGGGCACAGCATGAATTGATGGGAGACAAGATTGGCGATAGGACAAGCCATCAGAAACAATAATTTAGGAAAGAAATAAGCCAATAAGTTGGTGTCAGTGGGGCTGCTCAAGATGGGGATTAAGTCAAAGAAGCAAAA
>NW_005345459.1:0-222 GCF_000412655.1 Myotis brandtii | reverse complement strand
AATGAACAATATAAACTGATGAACAAAAATAGAACCACAGACATAGAGGCATTAAACAGACTGTACAACCTATGAGGGAAGGCGTGGGGTGAGGGGGTAAGAAATCAACCAAAGGAATTATATTCATCTATATGAGCATAACTAATGGACATAGACACTAGGGGCATGAGGGCATGTGATTGAGTGTTGGGGGTGGCTGGGGAGAGGTCAATAGGGGAAAAA
>NW_005345458.1:0-213 GCF_000412655.1 Myotis brandtii | reverse complement strand
GCACGCGTGCCAGGGGTTGCCCACCCCTGCTCTAGGGAATAATCCATTTCCTTCCCTTTTCCCGTTTCTAGAGGCTGCCTGCATTCCTTGGCTGATGGCTCCTTACTCCATCTTCAAATCTTGATTTCTCTCTCAACTCTGCTTCAGTTGTAACAGGTCTTTCTCTCCCTGTCACCCTCCTACTTCTCTCTCTCTCTCTCTCTCTCTCTCTCT
>NW_005345457.1:0-425 GCF_000412655.1 Myotis brandtii | reverse complement strand
TCGTTCGACCCCCAAAGGGGTCACGACCCACAGGTTTGAGAACCGCTGTCAGCTTGAAGGAGGTTTGAACCCAGGCGGAGGGCAGGGATGGATGGTGGAAGAGGCTCTGAGCAAAGCGGAGGTGCTCTTAGGGGGCGTGGCCGGGACGTGGCTTAAGGCGTTGTTGGGCTGACGGGGCTTAATGTGAATAATCGAAATGACGTGACCAGAGTGAGGGGCATAGTGATGCTTAAGGGGGTGTAGCCAAGATGACTGGCCGCATGAACCTCATCCCAGTAGCAAGTGCAGGGGTTTGTGCTCAGAGCATTCAGGTAAGGTCCCATGGCGCAGGTGGGGTGGGGGGGAGAGGGGTCCCGGGTCTCGCGCGATTTCGCGTGACAGGTCACTAGTGAAACCATAAAAATCTTAGAAGAAACAATAGGCAG
>NW_005345456.1:0-235 GCF_000412655.1 Myotis brandtii | reverse complement strand
CGGGCTGAGGGACCCCTCCTTCCCCGTGCACGAATTTGGTGCACCGGGCCCCTAGTGTCAATATATAAAACCCTAATATGCAAATAGACTGAACGGCGGAACAACTGAACAACTGAACAACCAGTCACTATGGCGTGTGCTGACCATCAGGGGGTGAGCGCGGAACATGGCAGGCATCGGTAGCAAGTGGCAGAGTGTAGAACATGGCGGGTGTTGGCTGCAGCGGGATGGTGGA
>NW_005345455.1:0-233 GCF_000412655.1 Myotis brandtii | reverse complement strand
ACCTGGGAACCAGGAGGTCAGGGTTCCATTCCCGGTCGGGGCACCGGCCCCGGTTGTGGGCTCCATCCCCAGTGGGGGGCGTGCAGGAGGCAGCTGATCCTTGATTCTCTCTCCTCAGTGATGTTTCCCTCTCTCCCCTTCTTCTCTGAAATCGATAAGAACATATATAGAGAGAGACGGGCCCAGTCCTGGCTTCGGTATGAACTGCGAGTCTTGAGAAGCAGCGATCGGTG
>NW_005345454.1:0-344 GCF_000412655.1 Myotis brandtii | reverse complement strand
GTATGTTAGACAAAACTTAAGTTGATCTACAGGATTGATGTGCGATTGGAAGATATTAGAGTTACTATCACGGATCTCATTGGTACATTATTCTGAGGATTTTTCTTTCTCTGAGGGGACGAGCCAGCAGATGAAGGTGTCTACGGCAATGGCATAGATCTGGGAGCACTGTGAGATATCAGGTAGAGTTGGGGTGTGCAGTGGTGGCCAGAACCCAGCTATTTTCAGTTTCTATTTTTAGAGGTGTGAGTCTGGACACCAATGACATACTGTGTTTTCCAGGTTGTGGTCTAGATACCATGGTGATCTTCATGATGACCGTTGCTTGGATGGAGCTTGAATCC
>NW_005345453.1:0-607 GCF_000412655.1 Myotis brandtii | reverse complement strand
GACTTCAAAATATGAATTAATGCCTTTTAAAGATATTACTGTTATTTGTTATGCTGGATAAAAAAGATTGGCAATATTTCATATTTAAATGTTTATTATTTATAAAGATACTAAAGGCCTGTGCATAAAAATTTATGCACTGGAGTGGGGGGAGGTCCCTCAGCCTGTCCTGCCCCCTCTCACAGTCCAGGAGCCCTCAGGGACAGAAGGAGACAGGAGAAGGCGAAGTCCCCATCACACCTCTGCTGCTGCCACTGCCAGCAGCACAAGCCTCGGGTGGCCCTGGGTGGCTGGGCAGCTGACATCTGAGGCTTGCCTGTGCCTCGAGCTGGCCCTGGGTGATGTGGGGGCCTGAGGGAACTGGGGACTCCTGAAGCAGATGTGCAGAGCGGCCGGACCTGCCTAGGGGTAGGCTTGGCCTTGTTGTGTGCCTGCCACCCCAGCAGGGCTGAAGGGACTGGGCGCCGCCATCTTGTGGCTGTGGGCAATGCCATCTTTTAGGGTGTGACAGTCAATTAACAAAGTCCCTCTTTATTGGCTGTGGGTGGTGTCATCTTGTGAGGGCATGATGGTCAATTAGCATTTTCCCTCTTTATTAGATAGGATA
>NW_005345452.1:0-532 GCF_000412655.1 Myotis brandtii | reverse complement strand
TGCCATGGTTGATGCTCTCTGCCTCTGTAACGGGCCATATGACAAAGTAGAGATCCCCTCTTGAACAGATGAATACCCAGGCACAAAAAGAGAGATAGAGAAGGTCCTATCGGTTAGAGAAAACTTGGAGACGCACCAACCAATCACAATATGGACCCTGATTCCAACAAACAAACTGTAAAAAATACAACCATAAAAATATATTTTATGGTATAATGAAACATTTAGAAATATAAACATCAATTGGGTACCTGAAGGCATTGTAGGGTTTGGTTATACTTCTTAAGGCCTCGTCTTTTAAAGAGTCATTTTGAAATATCTGCAGATGAAGTGACATGATGTCTGGAGTTGGCTTCACAATAAGGTGGGATTCACAAAGGTGGTACACCAGCCTGGCTGGTGTGGCTCAGGTAGTTAGAGCATCGTCCTGTGCACCAGGCAAGGCCCATACCCAGGTTGCAGGTTTGATCCCCAGTCGGGGTACGTACAGAACGCAACTGATGTTTCTCTCTCTCTTTCTCAAATAATTTTT
>NW_005345451.1:0-285 GCF_000412655.1 Myotis brandtii | reverse complement strand
ACATGCTCACCAACACTTGTTATTTTCTGTGGTTTCAGTTCACAGTGGCCATCCTAAAGGGTGTGAGGTGATCTCTCATTATAGTTTTGATTTACGCACTCATTGGCGGATTGTTGTATGTGCCCCGACCAGGATGGAACCGGCAAACTGGGTGTATCAGGAAGTGACTCACCAACTGAGCTACCCAGCCAGGGCTTTCATTTGTAGTTGTGTCATCTTACTGATGTTGCGTCTCTCTTCATGACGTAGTTGGCCATTTGTACATCATCTTTGGAGAAATGGTCT
>NW_005345450.1:0-625 GCF_000412655.1 Myotis brandtii | reverse complement strand
TTGGCTCTGTTGTCTAATGAGTTTGCCGACCACTGTCTCAGTCTATGAAATGGGCTCCCTGGGAGCGAAACGGGAGAGGGCGAGAAGATCCTTAGATGTAAAGCGCAGAGACAAAACCCCTGGATTCCTTCCCTGAGGTCTGGCTTTCTCCTTCCAGCTCTTGGTTAATTTACCGGAAACCAGGCTGCCCAGTTCAAACCCCAGCTCAGCCACTTGCTGTCTGAGGCAAGTTACTTAAACTGCTCAATGTTTTAATTTCCATGTTGGCAAAATGAGGATGTAGCAACCTTGGGGTTGTTGTGTACTTACGTGAATTTATATATGGGATGTCCATGGAATAATGCCAGGTGTGGGATTAGCACTATATAAGTGTTAGACGTGACCATTCATTCATGCCTGTAAGTAACTGATTGGGTGACTTTTCTGTTCCAGGAGGGGAAATCGGGTATTGAATCAAGTAAAAAACCCTTCCCTGTCCTGGAAACAGCTTCCGTGTCAGCTGTGAGGGGGGCTGCACAGGAGGTGGAGGGAGCACCAGATAGGGACGCGGACATTGGTGCAGGTGCATGAGTAGGACTCGGCCAGGCCCGGGAACGACTGGCAAGGGCATGATGGCAACATAGAG
>NW_005345449.1:0-1435 GCF_000412655.1 Myotis brandtii | reverse complement strand
CAAGAAAATATTCAAAGTGCCCTATACACTTCCTTCCAATCTTATCAGCCAACTTCAGGTAAGATGGCATTTTGACCCCCTCGGCCCTTCGTTTGCTGTAGAAATTCACTAGAGGCTAACCACAGATCTAGAAGGTCTTACTAGTGCTGTTGTATGTAACTGCCCCCATTGTTCAGCATCCTTTGTGAACCAGTGGTGATATGAACAACTGTTCAGATAAACCCACCTACCCCCTTTCCTCCAAAAAATCCAACCTAGCTTTTGTGTTTTACACGAAACTAGCACAAGAGGAATTGCAATAGGTGAGTCAAACTTGTGAAAGAGAAGAGCACAAGGTATGTTTCAATGGAAGTAGAGGTATTTGGTAGAAACATCACTGTCGCTAGAACGTGACTAGGAAGTTCCTTCGAGAACTCTCCAGGAATTAGAAACATCGGTGTGCTATGCAACATGAAGTGCCATGGGAGTGACTCATAACCCGCAGGGTCACTTCAGATACTGTCCTTCCAGCCCTCCCTTTAAACACTTCCTAGTCGTTTGCTTATTGTAAACATGTTTTCCTTTACAGTCATGAGCGTAGTTGTAATCGCTGCTTTAATACCTGTTTCTGACCATTCCAGCGTCTGGAATATCTCAACTTTTTCCCCATTGATTCTCTTTCTCTTGAGGCCGGGTCACCTTTTTCTGTTTCTTCCTGTGCTTGGGCTTGTGTCCTGGGCTGTCCTTGGAGCTACAGGTGTGGGGATCGGGTGCTACATGCCCTTGAATAGTCCCAGCAGAAGGTTTCCTTGGCTGGACTCAGGTTCCAGGCCGGGCTGCACGCACACAGCTCAAGTCATTGAGCTACTTGGACAGAATACATGTGTACATGTCAGAACGCTCCTCATGGCTCTGCTCTCCAAGATACCCCCTCGCTTCACAGGTGCGGACATTGCCCCAATTTCTGTCCTTTTTCAAGACGGAAAGACGAGTTCTCTTTGAGGTTTAGCCACTGACTAGGCCTTCCCTGAGGGGAAAACAAACCAACACAAAGGCAGGAAACTCACCCACTGCTCCTTCTTCTGACACGAATGGGTCTATCTGGGTCTGCCCTCTCTCGGTCTCGCCTCTCCCCACAGATGCCTGTCTCTGCACCGTGTCTCCTTGTCCTAGAGGCTCTCGGTCTCGCCTCTCCCCACAGATGACTGTCTCCACACCGTGTCTCCTTGTCCTAGAGGGGGCAGCTGTGATGTGTAGACGTTACTCTGACAGGAGCAGCTCCTCCATCGCTGGCCCCAGGAGCGGAGTTTCAGTGTTGGCTGGAGACTCCAGCTGCATCCAGTGGGGAGGGGTGGGGACTGGGTGAAAGGAGGCGAAGGGATTAGTCAAAGAACATATATGCGTGGTCCATGGACAGGGACGACAGTGTGGTGAAGGCAGGGGGGGTGGAGGTGGA
>NW_005345448.1:0-1292 GCF_000412655.1 Myotis brandtii | reverse complement strand
AAAAAAAGATATCTTCTGACTTCTAGGATCCTGTGTACTTTAAGATCTAGTCATTTATTTCTTCAAGAATATCTAATCTCTTATAACTGAATTTCTGTGGCTCATTGGGAATGGACTACTTTTAACTCAATCTTGATTCCTTATCCTAATTGATTCAATAGTCCCCAGGAAGAGTTTCTTTCAGAAGTTAATTTATTTTTAAAGATGAACTAATTTTCAAAGATAAATACTCACATAAGACCATTCTTTCATCAGATCAAAAGAAGAATTTCACAGCATTTATTTTCCATTATCAGTTGTCTAATGGTAGAAATTTAGATTCTAGATACAAGCCCTATGATATTAATACTTCTTCAACCCTGGTCTACTAAATCCAAGTTGACTAAAACGATTAGATCATACTTTAAGTGATGTACCTAAAAGGACTATGTTCTAGCCCAGCATTTCAGAAACTACATTTGAAAAAACTTAAAACAGCTACTAATTAAATGCATGTCCCCAGATATACCAAACAAGAAGAAAACAACTTTTTCCATGTGGTTGACATTGTTTTATTGTTTTATAAATGGAAAAAAAATCTTTGAACTACTTGAGCAATTACTGTCTAAAACAATTTATTGTCACTAAAATTAAATAATTACATTTTGAAAATGTATTCCCACAGTAATGTATATAATACTAAGTAACTCTACTCAAAAATTTTTGTATTCAACATATTGAGGCCATATCATAGTATTAAAATCAGGCCTGTTCTCCATATCTGGTCTTTTCAATAACAATGTGACTTTACATAGTACTTCCTTTTATTTTCCTCAGTTTCTCAATTATGAAGTGCAAGTGGTAAAAGGCATATTTGTATTATGTGACTACAATTATAAAATGAAATGGTATTGAGGAAGATTTTGGTATGTAGGAAAATTCAAATAATAGTCCCTATTTTCATTTAATTTACAGATCACCTGATAGAAAGTTCATTTAAGTAAAAATTATGAAACCTATGTGATCAAATCTTTTTGGTTAAATTTTTAGAGATTTTAAACTAAATCTGTCAATTTTATGTTAAATAGCAGTGTTCTCCATAATTTCAAGAAAGTTCTTGCCTCAATAACTTGACCATCCTATATAATAAAGAGCTAAGATGTTAATAAGACTGAACAGCAGAACAACCATCCATAAATCCTTCCAGACAACCTTCCGGATGGCCTTCTGGATGAAGCTGAGGCTGCAAGGGGTTGTGAGGGCTGGCCAGGGCTGCAAGGGCCGGCCGAGGCAGCCAGGGCTGTGAGGGCTGA
>NW_005345447.1:0-1336 GCF_000412655.1 Myotis brandtii | reverse complement strand
GGTCTCGACCCACAGGTTGAGAACCGCTGTTCTAACCTGATGGCCTCTGTAATGACCCTATTTCCAAGGAAGCTTACACGCTGAGTACTGGGGTTGGGACTTGAATGTATCCACAGTGATCATTAGCATCACCGGGGCCATTTTTACCACCACCATCAACCACATGTGGGGGCTGGGGGCTGGGGGCAAGTCCTTCTTTCCCCGGGAGCAGCCACCAGAGGAGAAACCCTAAGGGGCTGGGAAAAGGAGCGGGAAGGTGCTGAGGAAGGAAACGCGCCACTGCAGCTGGTCTTTAACGTTGCCGATTTGGAAACTTGATGCACAGGAAGAAAAGGGACTCCATTGAAATGGAAATGTGTTGTGATGGGTAAAACGGGGAGAAAATGGAAACTGCTTTTCCTTTCAAGACATGTTTTATGTCTCTCCTGAAAGGCTCCCTCCTAATAAAAGCAGCCCCGATGCTAACTGAGACGATGGAGATGAGAGCGCCCGAGCTCTGGGTGGAAAGACGCCAACAGGAATTGCGGCCGGTCGCTGTACATCTTGGGGACACAGGCTGACAACGGGGAGCCTGGAAGGAGTAGAAGCCCCACTGGCACCGACTTGCCGAGTGACCTTGGGGAGGTCATTTAGGGACTCTGAGCCTGCTTTCCCTCACGGCTTCTAGCAGCCACAGTCACCTGCAACATCCCTCCCTGGTCAAGAAGGTCAAAGTCACCGTGGGCCACGTGACTGTGCAGGGGACCAAGAGACACCGGGACTTAGTGACATTGCAAGAACCTGGGAAGCAGTCAGATGTCTCATTTCCTCAGGCATTAGTCACAGGTTCACTGCGTCCCTGTGAGAGGACATCACCTCCCAGCAGGCAGCTTTCCTCCAGGCAGTGACTCAGGGCCCAGAGCTGAAGGTGGCCCCTCCCCTCCTGGCAATCCCTGTAAAGGGCAGACTGGAGCCTGTGGGTCATTCCTTGGAGAAGGTGTGGGACCTGAGACTCATAGTTCTGTAGGAATCACCCTGTGCATTTTGTCACATGGGATAGCTCATCCATCGCTTGCAGCAAACCCACACTATCCCCATTTTGCAAATGAGGAAACTGAGGTTGGGGAGGGCAAGCAACATGCCCAAGTCACACAGCAGAGGAGTGGAGGGCCAGGCTCAAACCCAGACCTCCTGGCTCCAAAGCCGGTCCTTGTTCAGGCTCACATGGCGCTCCTGATGAGTGGGCATCTCCCATCCAGTCTGTAGGCTCCTCAGGGTCACAGCTCTGCTTCATTCACCTCTGAATACCTGTTGTGCCAATTCCCAAACCCCAGGCCAAGGAACCCCTGCATCAGCC
>NW_005345446.1:0-655 GCF_000412655.1 Myotis brandtii | reverse complement strand
GGGGAAAGATCTGAAGTAACCAAATGAGGCCCCAGCTGCCCCAGGGAGTGAGGCCAGCCATAGGGATGCTGCTGCTCACCATTCTTCCTGGCCCCAGGCTCCAGGCCCGAAGCTGTGTCTCCTTCCCATATTGCAGTGTTGTATTGCCAGTGCTCTGTCTGTCTCTGTCTCCCTATCTCTGCCTCTCTTGCTCTTTTGCTTGCTCTCACATCCCTCTTCCTTGTAAAAGGAAAGTTGCCCCGTTGAGAGAGCAGGGGCATAATCAGAGGAGAGTCCCAAGTCATTTTGGAGCTGAAGTGACTGACCCAGTCTGTGCCCTCGATGTCGCTCCACATCCTCCTGTCGAACTGAAACCTTCCCCGAGCTCCCTCCGCTGAGCCTCCCTCTGTCCCCCTCAAGATCCAGGCAGAACCTGGGCCACGTCTCCGCATTCTGGGGACACACATCGGGATCCTGGAATGGTTTCTCCTCTACCAAAATGTGATTTTCAGGAAGTTTCAAAAGTCATGTGGACTAAAGTCCATATTAATTGAGCAAATTACACAGGAATTTGGGACTAGAATCCAAAGTGCCAAGTATATTGAGATTAGACCCTGATTGATCCTGCATCTACAAAGATGGAAAGTAAAGAGATAACAACAAAAACAGAGGCATT
>NW_005345445.1:0-359 GCF_000412655.1 Myotis brandtii | reverse complement strand
ATTCTTATGAATACTGAATTCAAAATAAATTTTACTATAAGTTTTAAAAAATTGTATTCAAGAAAACAAATTATTATTCTGCCTATGATCATATAAGTAATGAATCAGAAAATGACATGATTTTAAAATTTTATTAGTTTTATTTTTTTCAGTGTGTATCTAAATTTTCAGGACTCTAAAAGTAAGCTTTACATAGGATATGTTTGGCAGGAATTTTTTGCTTATTTGTGTGGATTTTTAAAAAATTTTATTATATTTTTTTCAAATAATTGGGTTTTTTGTTGTTATTGTTTTTAATCCTCACCTAATGATATGTTTTTTCTCTGTATTGATTAAGGTATTACATATGTGTTCTTATC
>NW_005345444.1:0-330 GCF_000412655.1 Myotis brandtii | reverse complement strand
ATAGTATTACAGATGTCTCCCATTTTCTCCCTTTTTGGCCCCCTCCACCCAACCCAGGCCCCAATCCAGGCCTTCCCCATGCTATTGTCTGCGTCCATGGGTTATATTGAGATCTGTTATTCTGTTTCATGCATTCATATCTTTGGACCTATTTTGTTCGTCAATTTATTTTCTTCATTAGATTCTACATATAAGTGAGACATGTGATGTTTGTATTTCTCTAACTAGCTTATTTCACTTGGCATAATAGTCCCTAGGTCCATCCATGCTGTCTCAAAGGGAATAAATTTAAGGAGGTAAAAGACCTGAACTCAAATTGGGCTGATTTTT
>NW_005345443.1:0-778 GCF_000412655.1 Myotis brandtii | reverse complement strand
GTGCATGAGGTGTTGTGGAATTGTGCACCTGAAACCTATATCATTTTTGTTAACCAATGTCTCCCAAACAAATTCAATAATGAGGAAAAACAAAACAAAAACCCCCAACATTTTACAGAGGGGGAAACTGAGGCTTAGTTTGAGGTTAAGTGACTTTCCCAAGATCACACAACTGTTGGAGCCAGGGTTCTGCAATCCCATCTAAGGTCAGCATCTGCTTGCTGTCTGCTAACTGGGCTACTCATGCCTGCCTTTGAGGTGCTCCCAGACTAATGGAGTGAAGACAATAGGAAATAGACTCATGAACAACATAGCTTTGGGGTCAAAGGGACCAGCGCTGGATTCCCAACCCCACTACTCGTGAATTACCAGCATTAGCAAGCTTAGCCTTAGCCTCTTTGTTTGGGAAGAGGAAATAATACCTACTTCACTGGCTAGAATTTAGTGATGCTTCATGTGGTAGCTGATAATAGAAGGTGTGTGTTGGGGGGCCACAGAGTGTGTGTGCAACAGGCCTTTAACTTCCTGAAATACAATGTGATAGCCTTATTATTCGTACTTATGAAGTACTGCTATTTACAAATAGAAGTCGGCACTGAATAAGGGAAAGAAATCAATCATAACATTTGGGCTGGGACTTAAAGGAGAACAAGCCCTCGCTAATCAGAGAAACAGAAGGGGTTGGAAGGAATGCTCTCTGGACTGATAGTTTGTGTGCAAAGATGCAGACATGGTTTAGCACAGCCGTAGGCAAACTATGGCCCGCGGGCCGGATCCG
>NW_005345442.1:0-208 GCF_000412655.1 Myotis brandtii | reverse complement strand
AAAGGAAATGCATGTCTTAAGGGCCTACTGTGTGTCAGGCACATAGATAGTAAGTGCTTATCATAGGCTACCCCACTGAAATCTCACCACATCTCTGAGAGGTGTTTGGCATTGCCCATTAGTATTCACAGAAGGTATATTACCAGCCCTACATCACAGGTCTGTCTGTCTTGCCCTAAAAGCATGAGTATTTTCTATAAGTTAACTG
>NW_005345441.1:0-452 GCF_000412655.1 Myotis brandtii | reverse complement strand
TACCTAAGAAAATCTAATATTTACCTGCATTTTCTTCAAAAAGCTTTAGAAAGGTGTTCTCTAGCTCTTGAGTCCATTTTCAGTGAGTTATGTTTTCATGAGATTATGTAAGGAGATAAATAAAATTTTCCAAATGATAAAAAAAAAAGAAAAAAAAGAAAGTGCAACGCACACAGAGAGATAATCCACACACACAAAAATGCAATTCCCTCTTTGGAGGACGGTTCCGCTCCCAGGAAGTTGCATGTCCCCAATAAAGACGAGAGGCCCTCACAAAAAAGAATTCTGCACACAAGAAAGTGCATTTCCCCCACAGGAAGAAGGCTTCTCCCCCAGGATGGT
The DNA here is from genome assembly GCF_000412655.1 of Myotis brandtii. Lineage (NCBI taxonomy): Eukaryota > Metazoa > Chordata > Mammalia > Chiroptera > Vespertilionidae > Myotis > Myotis brandtii. The sequence goes on along the minus strand of NW_005345441.1, from coordinate 110 downwards.
GCTTAGCCCCTATAAGAATGTGCAATTCACCCAAACGAACATGCGATTTAATCACAGGAAGATGATTGCTTTTACAGGACGTTGCCAATCCTCCACTGAATAAGAGATCT
>NW_005345440.1:0-490 GCF_000412655.1 Myotis brandtii | reverse complement strand
GCCACACCGGTTAGGGCGGATGTAAATCTTTTCTGTTCCAAGATCAAAATGGTGGCAGGTTGCTGGAACGCTCAGAGCTTCCTTCTGTGTTTTTTGGTTTTTTGTTTTGTTGTTGTTGTTTTTTAACAAATAGCGAGAACGCACATAACAGCTGAAAGTTCTTTCTTTCCTCACGGGCGTGCAAGACAGAGGCAAGCACATTTTCAAAAGAGCTGTTGACTGAAGTGCTCCAGCTCATAAAAAAAAAAAAAAAGGAGTGAAGCTGTGATTGTCACATCTGCCACCCACCAGCTGGCTGCGTGACCTTGGGTTTTCAAGGTCGATGAGAAGAGAGAGAGGGGAGACCTAGCCCCGTGGGAGTCTGGTGGAGCGAGCAATGGCCCCTCCTACCCTCTCGACAGCAGGTCACTAAGCGAAGATTCCTTCTCCCCAGAGCCCTCTGTCGGTCGCAGGATGGTTCCGTGGTGTTGATCACTGAGCATGTTTTTTT
>NW_005345439.1:0-916 GCF_000412655.1 Myotis brandtii | reverse complement strand
CCTTATGCAGATTTCTGAAGGTTATTTTCTTTCTAACTCCCTCTTCTCCAGAACTTTGTCCAGCAGATTCCAGTCACCTCAACCCTGAATTCTGATCTCTGTCATATCAACTTAGCAAGACCACTGTGCTCTGCTTGGATTCTCTCTCTCAGCTCTGTTGTCTGGAAATTGCCTCTAGAAAGCAATTCAGGGCAAGTATGGAGTTTACCTCTTTCATGTCCCTTCTCTCTCAGGCATTTCTGAGCTACTTCTTGTCCAATATCTGAAAACACTGTTCATATATTTTTGTCTAGTGTTCTAGCACTTATGTTGGGAGAATAAATCTGGTCCCTGCTACTCCATCATGACCAGAAGTTAAATATCTGGCTAACTCTTACTCAGCCTTCTGGTCTCGGATTAGAGGTCACTTCCTTCCAGAAAGCCTTCCTAAACCCCAGGCTTGGTTAGGTTCCCCTTCCATATTCTCCCAAAGTATCTCATCAGCGTGCTTACCACCCTAGTGCAACTGCTTTTTCATCTGTCTGTATCCCTCAGGAGACTATAAGCTTTTCAAGGGCAGGATCATCATGTCTGTCTGTCTTGCTATTATAACCCCAATATTCATCACAATGCTTGGTGTACAGCATTCTCTCAATAAATATGCATTAAATGAATGAATGCTGAATCAGATGAGCTAGAAACCAAGGCAGCAGAGGGGAAAGTCTGGAGCTTAGGATGAAAGAGCTATCTTAGACGCCTAGCACTGTTTATTTTGAAAAAGGAATGGAAGGACCAAAACTGTTAATTTGTCTCTGAACTCAATAAAAGATATTTTTAAAAAATCAATTCTAGAATAAAATTGGCCCGTTTGAAGTCTCCATGTGAATGTACTTTGCTATCAGGTATCCAGTACCCCAATCAAGATATGGGACATTTC
>NW_005345438.1:0-322 GCF_000412655.1 Myotis brandtii | reverse complement strand
ACCATTTGGGTTAAACAATCTCTACAGTCTTCTCTAGCTGAAGATGACATGACTATTATACTGAACTGTCATCATTTTCCCACCAAAGACATTTTATTACATTAGTTAAGGAAATGCAGCTAAATATATCTGTTTCGCCCATGTCTACAAATGCAAATTTAGCTAAAGCAGCAGACCCGGAAGAAGAAAACAGACAAACCAAAAAACTAAAGAAAGGAGAGATGGCTGGTGAGCCTTGGGTGCAATTATCACAATGATGCTGGAATACGGCAGAATGAAACTGTGGCTGTTCGGCGTGAATGGGCAGAAAGTCGTTTTGACT
>NW_005345437.1:0-894 GCF_000412655.1 Myotis brandtii | reverse complement strand
ACCGGAATCGAACCTGGGAACTTTCAGTCCACAGGCCTATACTATCCACTGAGACAAACCAGTTAGGGCATAAATTTTCTTTTAAAATAATGATCACATAGTACTTTTATCCTGATAAAAATAAAAATTACATTTGTACTAATCTTCAAAAAGCTATTAGTATTATACATGTAAAGGATTTTCAAGTGGGAATTGTATATAAATATATGTCATCTTATAGGTTTATGATGAATGTCCTGCATTAATAAGTAGGGACTAATGTACAACATTTATTTATGGAATAGTCTGTTGAAGATATTTCAGTCTTTAGAACCCTAACATGTGGAAGCTGTGTGGCCACAAGTATGACTGTATTGAAAAATGCATTTACCATGACTGCTGACAAGAGAATTACATTTATGTCATGCAATTAATCTAACATTTCACCTCAGAGATTTGAATTAAAACTAACCCACCTCCCTCCCCCTCTGTTTCTAGTCAGTACTCTTTTGGTAGTAATACTCAAAGTACTGTTGAACAGAAGAAGTGGAAATTCCCAATCTGGCCAGAATGGAATGAAATTGACATAAATGCAGAAAAGTGGGATGCAGGCAAAGGTGGAAAAGAAAAGGACAAAGCGGGGAAAAGCCCTATATTTGTAAGTAAACTTGAAGGTGACTAGATTTCATTTTGGTCTTTAACTCTACCATAGAAAAAGATTTGCTAACCTGTAAGTGTACTCATTTTTCTCCACAATCTCCATTCAAAAGAGAACTTCTGTTTTGTCCTCCCTCATCCTACCTTGTCATCCAACCTTGGCCTTGAGCTTTGGTGAATCACACTTGAATAAATGGGACGAGGGAGGTGACAAAAGAGGCATAATGAAACAAAAGGGAAATGGATAGGACAGGTGAG
>NW_005345436.1:0-218 GCF_000412655.1 Myotis brandtii | reverse complement strand
CCCTTAGGTTGTCAAATTTAAAAAATGACAACAGCCCAAACAACAACAGCCGTTCAGTGTGAATGAATCAAAATCATACCTATTTTTTTTGTCAGATCTGCAAAAAATATATATTTTTGGTGTGCTGAAGAATTTTAGTAATTAGTTTAGTTTAGGAGATAAAAAAGATTGAAAATCTCTGGTATAGGGAGGTACTTACCAGTAACTGGATATTTTAG
>NW_005345435.1:0-207 GCF_000412655.1 Myotis brandtii | reverse complement strand
TCAAACCTCAGAGGGAAGGCAGGGCTGGGTGAGGGGGTAGGGGATAACAGATCAACCAAAAGACTTGCATGCATGCATATGAGCATAGCCCATGGACACAGACAATAGGGGGGTGAGGCCTGTGCTTGAGGGGAGGGAGCAGGCAGGGAAAGGTTAAGGGGGAGGAGGGGAGAGACATATGTAATACTTTTAACAATAAAAAATTAA
>NW_005345434.1:0-217 GCF_000412655.1 Myotis brandtii | reverse complement strand
GCAGCTCATGACCCCCCTGGAGGTTCCCTAAGCACAGCTGTGAGCTGTGAGAGGTGCTGTGAGGTCAGTGCTCAGTTGTGTCTCCATTTGACACAGGCGGGGCCCCCATGGTCTGAAATCACACGTGGGCACTGCACGTGGGCTGAACAGGGTGGATGAGGTCACTTCAGGGTGCCTGATTGGCCCTGGCCCTGGGGTCTCAGGGAGGGCCTGGCAC
>NW_005345433.1:0-302 GCF_000412655.1 Myotis brandtii | reverse complement strand
AAGTCAGTTGACAACCACCATCAGAAAAGTGAGGGCACGTGACCACAGTTTACACTAATAGCCCACACTGCGTATTAGCAAATCTGCATAAGAATTACCCAGAACAAAACAAAACCATAGAATGCTCGACCAGGTCCTTTACAACAGAATCTCCAGGGATGGAGCAAGAATCCCAGACTTTTAATAAGTGCTCCTGATGGTTACCAGGCCGGCACAGTTCCAGGAATCAGAGTTTTGGAATCAGGCAGTGGCATTTCTCAGGGTGGAATATGGTCCACCTATACTAGAATTAACTGGACTGT
>NW_005345432.1:0-218 GCF_000412655.1 Myotis brandtii | reverse complement strand
CAGCTCACTTGCCTGCCTGCCTGATTGCCCCTAACCAGGCAGTTAGGGGCAATCTGCTGCTGGCCTGCTCGTCCCCAACTTCCCCTTCTGCTGGCCTGCTTGCCCCCACCTGCCCTCCCTGTTGCCCTGCTCACTCCAACTGCCCCCCAACCAGTCTGATCACCCCAGCTGACCCCCATTGACAGCCTACCCACCCCCCACTGGCCCCCCCTGCTGGC
>NW_005345431.1:0-202 GCF_000412655.1 Myotis brandtii | reverse complement strand
TTCTAGTACTATGTTGAATAAAAGTGATGAAAGCAGAGATCTCTGTCTTGTTCCTGTTCTTAAGGGAAATAGTTTCAGTTTTTGCACATTGAGTATGATGTTGACTGTAGTTTTGTCATATATTATATTGAGGTATAATCCCTCTCTTCCAATTTTGCTGAGAACTTTTATCAGAAATGGGTGCTGGGTTTTGTCAAATGCT
>NW_005345430.1:0-1410 GCF_000412655.1 Myotis brandtii | reverse complement strand
ATTAGCTTGATTGTGGTGATTATTTCACAATGTATACTTATCAAAACATCAGGTTGTACATCTTAAATATATACCATTTTATTTGCCAATTATACCACAATAAATCTAGGAAAAATATGCCCATTGATCCATACAGATGAAGAAGGAGAGAAATTAGTCTTCTTCTCATTCAAGAGAAACCTCTGTTATTTACATTAAAACGCTTGGAGTAGTATGGTGTGTAGTCTTACCTATCATTTTTGTGACAGGAATAGCAATTTTGGTTTTCAGGTTTGATCACAACACTCTATTCATTAGTATGACAGCTCAACAATGGGCAATACTTATGGTCTCTGAACTAGTAAAGTAAAAGCTAGTTTTTAGTTTTTCCCTCATCCACAAGAACTATTATTCTACATTTGAAAATACAATGTAAATTTTATAAGGTTCTCAGCAGTGAATTTTGACATTTTTATTCTAGAAAGGCTGACAAAGGGAGGAAATGGGAGGGAGTCAGAGTCACTGCCGGGTTCCACACAGCTTGCTGTTTGTCACAGCCTAAACTCATCATGGATATGAGGTTATGAAAGATCTGCTGGAAGAATTCGGATTCTACTTGAACATTTCAGAATTTTATTAAAGTGATTTTATTAAGATGAAAATTAATACTTAACTCTGTTAACTGCTGAGATATGAGGAAATGTGCAGTGTTGAGGCACATTATCCTCCCAGGCAGAGCAAGTAATGTAAGGTAGAGAAGGAATAGAAGAAATGAAGGCAGTGGGGCAAACAAAAGATAAATCTAGGGTGTTTAAGAAAGTGTAGGAAAAGAAAAAAATATAGAAAGACAGGGAGTACCATAATTGAAGGCATAAAAAAAATAGAAACTGACATAAAAATATTCTCATTAACTTCAATTTTATTATGCATTATTCAATATATCTTGAATTACTCAAAATTTCTGCTTATTTATTTCTTAACTCTGTTTCTCAAAGTTTAATTGTACAACTTTCAGTCCAAATATTGCCTTAATGAAGTCTTTATTTTGTTTACATATATTGCTACAGGGGAAAGGCTATACAGGATACTGGATAGAAGCTTGGGTTCCGTCTGGTTTTAAAGTAAAATATTGGGTAAAATATTCACTCTCTCTGGGCCTCAATTTCCTCAAATGTAACATGTGATTAGTTACAATAGTACTTACCACATGCTGTGGATATACGTATTACCTGAATTAATACATGAAAATACTAAAATTACTGATTCTCAAATAGTATATGCTTAATAATATTACAATGATTATGAACATTTTCAGGGTATTAACTTGTGCCTGTGCATAAATAGTTCTAATAATATTTACTAGATTACATGGTTTTTAAAACTGTTCATTTTGTATTAATTTAAGGCATACATAAAAGTTGCCAAAATAAT
>NW_005345429.1:0-229 GCF_000412655.1 Myotis brandtii | reverse complement strand
CCGATGCTCCATCCACTGAGCCAAACCGGTTTTGGCATGAATTTCTTATTGATGCAGAAATCTGCAAGGAATATTCGAAAGAGACTGAACACACTATTCTGGGTTCTGACCCCAGATCTGCCACTTTGGGCAAGTTACTCAACCTTTCTGATTCTGAGTATCACATTTATACAAAGAGATAATAATTTCTGGGTATTGTGAGGATTATTATGTGATGCTTATATACAAA
>NW_005345428.1:0-314 GCF_000412655.1 Myotis brandtii | reverse complement strand
CACATGATTTTAATTATTCCTCCCCACCAAACCCACTGACACCAGGGTAAAGGGGGAAAAAAAAAAGAGCCTTTTCTTTTCTTCTTTTCCTTTCTCCAACCTACAGTTGTTTATGACTCACTTGCCCTTTATATCCTTATGTATATACTAGAGGCCCAGTGCATGAATTCATGCATGGGTGGGGGCCAGCCAGCTCTGCTCCTGATCGGAATGGGGGGGATCAATCAGGAGGAGGGGCCAATCGGGGTTGGGGTGATCATGGGCGGGGCCAGCCAGGGGGAGGGGACAATTTGCATATTAGCCTTTTATTATAT
>NW_005345427.1:0-1501 GCF_000412655.1 Myotis brandtii | reverse complement strand
GAACAAATACAATATTTGTATTTGGATGTGGCCCGTGAGCCATAGTTTGAGGACCCCTGCATAAGATTATACATGCACCAAGCACTGTTGTGAGAATTAAATGAAAATAAGTGCATGAAGCATTTAGCGCAGTGCCTGGCACTCAGGGGTTGCTGAATAAATGTGAGCTCTTGTTATCATTACCCTTAATAAAAAGTTGTTACAATATTAAGTCCTCAATAAATGACATGGGCCATTATTACCATCATTATTGTTTTATGCTTTGCTCAGTGTTCCTCAGGGTAGATATTTAATAAATGTGGTAGGAAGTGTCTAAGACAGTCTCCAGTGAGCCCTTCCCTGTGGGACACCCTCTGCTGAGGATGAGCTAGATTCGCTGACTCATTTCCAATGAAGTGAATCAGCATGAGTGATGGGATGTCACGTCTAAGATGAGGTAACACAATGCCTGTGTGTTCTGTTCTGGCGTCCTTTCTCACTCCCTTAAACTTCTCACTGTCATCATGAGGCAGCCTCTAGAAAAGTCCATGTCAGTGGGCTGGACAGCAGACCCTCCGAGCTCACCAACAGCCACCTGAGAGCTCAGAGGGGGACCTTCCCACAGGTGAGCTTTCACATGGCTATTGTCACCACCCGAACTCTCAACAAAGATGCCCCCTGACTCCTGACCCACATAAACTATGAGATAATAAGTGTGTGCTATTTCTAGCCAATAAGTTTTAGTGTAATTAGTTACAGGGCAACAGAAAACTAAGGCAAAGGTATTTGCAAATATTTCTCCTTAGAATGGAAGCTCGATGGGTAGAAGTTCTGTCTATCTTATTCACTGCCACATCTATAACATCTATGAACATTCCTGGCACATAAACAAGTGCTCAGAAATGTTTTTGCATGAAGGGTTGGGGGCCATTTTAAATATTCATCAACATGGAAATACCCAGCCCCCACCTGGAGCTTTTCACCACCAATGTAAAGGAAGCCTACCATTCCTCTTCATAAAAGGCATAGCACTGAATGCTCTGGGATCTTATTTGAGGGTCATGATGGAATACAGGATTTTGAAGCAAATGCTTTGGTATAGTCTTCCTACCCTTAACCTATTTGCCACCTCAAATCCCAGCTCCCGTTCCTAACAGCATCAGCTTCAAAGCCAAGTGACCCTTCTGTACCCAATTTTCCAAATTTTGGTTTGCTCAAAAGCAAATCGACCAACAAAGAGGGTGCATTCCTCAGTCAGCTTTGGCTGTGCGCAAACCACAACAGTGAACATTCCAAGCCCCACAACAGCAGCAGAGGAAAGCAAAGATGGGCACATCAACAGGAAGGAAGCTTTGCTGCCTGAGAGCAGGGCATTCCATGTGGCCAAACCCCAAACTGGGGTTGAGAGTGGAAAGGAACAAGCTGCAAGGTCTCTCATCCCACCCAGGCAGGGGAAGGAAGGAAGAAAGGAAGAGGCACATCTCAGCCTTGAGGAGACTGTGCCGAAGATGAAAACGTGATT
>NW_005345426.1:0-781 GCF_000412655.1 Myotis brandtii | reverse complement strand
CTGAGTGCACAAATTTTTGTGTACCAGGCCTCTAGTGTTTATATAATGAATATCTGAACACTAAGTTCTGTTATAAATGGTTCTAATAACTTTAAGACACATTGAGTATATTAGGTCAATCTCTGTTTTTTAAATTCCTTTACATTATTTTTTGCTTGTTTGTTTTCAATGCATTCTTATAATCAATGAACTTGAAGTAATTTGAAAGTCAATATTACTGCTACTTTCTCTTTAACTGCTAGAAATAATGAATATAGTTCATAGTTAACTGTCCCAGAAAAATCTTACATTTTATTCTTATTAATATACATTTTTAGGTCTAGGTAATTAGCTTAAGTATTATAGTAATTGCCACTGTGTGCTAGGCAGAGAGTAAGATGGAAATACACAATTTATAATCTCCAAATAACTCTTAAAACATGGTCTTTCATTCCAAATACATTTTTTTCTGAACTGTTTATGCCTCAATAAAATAAAAACTTTTAGTCAAACTAGATTCCATCTATACAATCAGTGTTAGGAAGTCATCTGGCAATGATTTGCCTTAGAGTTAACATGGAGGTATCACTTTGTAACATAGAGATATGGATGGTATTACAATTGAGTTTTATATAACTTTTGTGTTTTGTATAAAGTGATTTCTCACTGAAAAAGCTTTTTTTTATCAGAGACAGATTTAGAATTTAGCAAAACTTTGCAACTAACAATGTAATTTATTCCTATGGCAAAAAAACACACAAAACCCTTAAATGAAATACAAGACAATTTCTTCATTTGAATA
>NW_005345425.1:0-379 GCF_000412655.1 Myotis brandtii | reverse complement strand
TGGAGAGTCAAACAGAATACAGTTTGCAATTATGATACGACAGTAGCCATAAACTTGGACTTTTCCAGCAAACTTTTTGTTAGACTTTCTAACCCTATTCTTTCCAGTCCACACATCACTGACTCCTTCACTTGTTGATACAGGTCATGGTTACAAATCACCTTGCCACTCTGATTGGTACTCTTGGACACTTACAATTGGTCAATGTCTCTCTTAGAATGTGGCAGCTAGAACTGAATCCAGTGCTCAAAATATGGCTGACCAGGGTGGCAGATTACTAGATTTGAAGAATATGTTCCAACTGATTCCACTGATGGAATCTCAAATTTAATCTTCCTCTAGTCATGGCTCTCTCTCTCTCTCTCTCTCTCTATATATA
>NW_005345424.1:0-2363 GCF_000412655.1 Myotis brandtii | reverse complement strand
TGTGTGTGTGTGTGTGATCATTCTGTTGCATGTATATCTACATTCTTTGTTTTACTTTCAACTATTGGTCTTTGATCTAATTATGTTCCTTGTGGACAGTATGCATTAAATCTTGCTTTTTCATTCTCCATTTTGATTGAATGATTAGTCAAAGCACATTTAACTATCAATATGTTCGCATTTCTGTCTACAGCATTGCTGTCTGTCTATCTATCATCTATTTATATTTTTCATATCTTTTTTTGCTGCCTCTGTTCCTCTTACTCCTGGATTTTGTGTTAACTATTTTTTAGTGTTTGTTTTCATTCCCCTGGTGATTTTTTTAAACAATGTACATATATTTTTTCTTTGTCGTAAGGATTATAATATGAATTTTGCCTTATTACAATCTACTTCAAGTTAATTTTAAAAATTGTAAAAGTTTAAAGACTTCACCCTAGTTTCAATAACAAATAGCCTGCCACAGTTTCATGGATACTGACAGGAGATATATGACTATGGATCAGAAGCAAAGGACATTATTACTCACAGTAATGTTAGAAGCCAGCAGATTAGCATTTTCATGCCCTGGTTCTCTGAGGCCTAGTTTCCACAGAGCAGACTGAAAAGCGCCAAGTGGTACTTGCACACACACTGAGTTTTATTACAGGAAGGAAACGCTAAGGTTAGCTTACCAGGATCTTATATACAGGACAGTAGCTTGTTTGTGCTTTGCTCCTGTGGGAAGACACTATGTCTATCTTCCATGGCTAACCACTATCAAATATCCTCAAACGGATGAGCAGAAATGTCTCTGCTGAACAGATATATGGAAATAAGGGAGGCCTATGGGGAATTCTCTCCCAATAACTACTGGCTTAATTCCTATTAAATAGAGCAACTTTAAGATAATTCCATACTGTACTCTCCTTTGTGCTATGATTTTCATATATATTACATTTATATATTTGATAATTAAAAAAACAGTGTTATAATTATTGCCTTATAGAGCCATGCTCTTTTAAAGAAATAGAAGAAAAGAAAGGCATATTCATAAACAATTTACACTTATCACTTTCAGTGCTCTTGATTTCTTCCTGTGTATTTGTATTAACATCTTTTGTAATTTCCTTCATTCTAGTAATTTCTTGTACTACAGTTTGAATGACAGGTATACTAGCAATGATTTGTCGCAGTTTTTGTTTATCTAGGAATATTTTCATTTCACCTTTTTTTGAGAGATAGAACACACACACACCCCCACACACACACCATACCATCCTATAGGTTTTAGCCTCCAGTGGTTTTGATAAAAACTCAGATATGGTTGCTGCCCTGTACACAGTGAATTATGATTTTCTTGCTCCTTTCAAGATTTTTGTCTTTGTGTTTGGCTTTCAACAGTATGGATCTGAGTGTGGATCTCTTTGTACTTTGATGTCATTTTTAAAAATCTAATTTGGGGAGTTGTGTGCCATTATCCTTCATTGTTTCCCTGTCCCTTTCTCTCTCCTCTGCCTCAGTGCCTGCCAATGCATCTGTGTTGCTCTACCTGATGTTGTCCTCCAGGTCTCGGAGGTTCTGTTTATTTTTCTTTCATCTTTTTTTTGTTCTTCAGATTATGTACTTTCTATTGATCTATATTTAGGTTCACTGATTTGTGGTTTTGTTTTGTTTTCTGTTATCTCAAACCTGCTGCTGTTAAGTCTATCTAGAAAATATTTCATTTAGATTGTTTTTACTTTTTACATTAGAATTTCCATTTAGCATATTTTTAGAATTTCTATTGTTTATTAAGATTACCTTTTTGCTGAAACATATTTTTGTTTTTCTATAATTCTTTAAGTATTGTTTCCTTTGATTCTTTGAACCTAGATATAATAGGTGTTTTAAAATCATTGTCTACAAAATCCAATATCTGGGTCCATCAGAGACAGTTTCTATTAACTAATTGTCTTCCTGAGTAAAGTTCACACTCTTTTATTTCTTTACTAGAGGCCTGTTTGCAGGAAGATTCTTGCAAGAATAGGGCTTTGCTCCCGTCTCTGCCTCTCCAACCCCGCCCTTCTTTGCCACTTCTCTACCACCCTTCTCTGCCACTCCTATCCTGCCTGTCTCTGCCGCTTCTCTCCCGGCATTCTCTGTTGCCTCTGCTCCATTGCTTGGCTTCCTTCTATGGTGTCTTCAGTCTTCGCTCCCAGCCTGTATATGCAAATTAGCCGCCATATTTGTTGGCAGTTAATTTTCATATTGCTCTGATTAGCCGACGGTGGGCGTAGTGAGGGTATGGTCAATTTGCATTTTTGTCTATTATTAGATAGGCTATGTCTCAGTTTTGTTGTTGTTGTTGGAAACTGTGAATTTACACAACATATTGTAGCATT
>NW_005345423.1:0-813 GCF_000412655.1 Myotis brandtii | reverse complement strand
GTAAAAAAAAATCAATAAAATATATTAAAAAAAGAATTATGAACTGTTTGTGAGGAACACTATCATGTATACAGAATCATGGACTGCTTTCAGAGTTCCTTCTTGTGGCCAGAATCTTGCACTATTTGCAGAACACCTGTATATAAAACCATTAAATGTTTGCAGAGCCTCTTTGCGTATCAATATGGAATATCTACAAAGCTTCCTCCTCAGGAAGAATTTTCAATTCAAGGAATGTTAGCTGAACCCCCTTCTTCTGTGTATGAGGCCCCTATGTATAGAATAATGGGATATTGGCTGTATGGATTCATGAAATGTTAACTTAGCCTCCTGTGGTATAGAATCATGGAATGTTGGCTGTATGGACTCATGGAATGTTGACTGAGCCCCCTATGGTATAGAATCATGGAATGTTGACTAAAGCAGCCGAGATACAGAATCATGGAATGTTACTAACTACATCCCTCACTTTTTATTTGAAATGTTTAGTCTACATCCCTACTTACATGGTTGCGAGAAGTTAGAGATGCAAAGAGTCATGGCCAAGTCATGGAAGGTCTTAAAGATGAAATGAAGCGTGGACTTTGTTCTTTAAGTTGTATGGAGCCACCAAAGTTTTGGAAGTAGAAAAATGACATGGTAAAAATTATGTTCCAGGAAGCTTAATATAGTGAAGGAAGTAAACAGGATAAACGGAAAGGTGGTGGCTTATAAAAATAATTTTTCAATACAAAGTAAAAATCAAGGTACTGATTGATTGTACTAAACTCAATAAACTTTAATAAATATGTTGATAAAATAAAGACTCATTCT
>NW_005345422.1:0-275 GCF_000412655.1 Myotis brandtii | reverse complement strand
TCTATATATAAAAGAGTAATATGCAAATCGACTGAATAGCAGAACAACCAGAACGAATGCTCGATAATTTGCTATGAGGCTCACTGACCACGTCTTGGTCCCTCCCTCTGAACAGCAGGCTCCAATCACCCGATGGCAAATGGCTGGGTGGTGGCAGGGAGGGGCAGCTGCTGGCAGCCAGGGAAGATGGCCCTGGTCACAGGCCAGGCCTAGAGACCATACCCGCGCTTGAATTTCATGTGCCGGGCCTCTAGTAAAAATATATTTTAAAAAAA
>NW_005345421.1:0-208 GCF_000412655.1 Myotis brandtii | reverse complement strand
AGAAAGCTCCGCTGCTGCAGAGCCCCGTTGGACGTCCAACCAGTAGATGCTTGGAGATAGGCCTGCCATCTCCAGGGTAGCTTGTGTTCCCTCTTAAAACCAGAGTTGGAATGACAGGCCTAGAGCCCTGGAGTCTGAGTCCATGACTGCTTCGTGCAGGGCTGAGTCCCGGCTATAAATCAGAGCAGCAACAGCCTGAAACTGAGCG
>NW_005345420.1:0-922 GCF_000412655.1 Myotis brandtii | reverse complement strand
TTAAGTCACTAAGTTTGGAGTGATTTGGAGTGATAGAAATCCAGAACACTATCCATATCTGAAAAAGCTTGACAATCCCAAATTGAAGAGAAAAGTCATCAAATAAGACTCTTTATGTTATATTATTTTCTTAGTGATAGATTCTGTAATATATTTTTGAAAACCTGAATATAGTTCATCAACCATATGATTTTAGTTCTTCTTAATTAAATAATTTATTTCCACAAAGCCTTGGGTTATAAGACCATTTTAGGGATATAAACCTAATATAGATAAACATGGTAGACCCAACAAACTGAGTTGTGATCTTGGTGTCTAGGTAGAAAATCACCTTTGTTCAGACTGCCAGACATTCGTAAACATGATAACATATTGTATAATTGATTTGCAATACGAATTATCCCCAGTTTTGACATTATGATCTACAAAAGACTAACTCAATCAAGATTTTGTTACATGTATCAGATGAACTTGACCCACCTTGATCTGTATTGTGCAAGGTAAAAGAGCAGAGTTGACATATAGACTGAATGTCAATTTTACATTGAAAGGGGCATTAGTGATGTCACACATAAAAACAAAGGACTTGAATGAAGAGAAGTTAATTTCCTGAAAGCCAAAACTTCAGCAGATAGATTTTCATTTTATTCAGATACTTCTTGGCATAAAATGTACCCCATTTAGGTAAGCTGCCACATGCTTTCAGAAGGGAGTATATCAGTTTGCTTTGCCTGTTTAACAAATTATCCCAAAACTTAGTGGCTTAACACAATAAGCATTTTATTTAGTTCATGATCCTGTGGGTCAGTGGGCAGTTATTCTGTTCTGGGTAAGCTCAACTGTATCGGTTGTATTCTCATGTGTCTATGCTCAGTCAGCAGGTTAGTTGGTGACTGGGTGATCTAGGGTGGCCTCACTCACT
>NW_005345419.1:0-277 GCF_000412655.1 Myotis brandtii | reverse complement strand
TTGGGGGTGACCAGGCCAGCAGGGGAGGGGCAGTTGGGAGCGACAAGACCAGTGGGTGGGGGGAAGTTAGGGGCGACCAGGATGGCAGAGAGGGACAGTTGGGGGTGACCAGGCCCACAGGGGGGGCAGTTGAGGGCGACCAGGCTAGCAGGGTGGGAAGTAAGGGGCAAGCAGGCCAGTGGTGGGGGGGCAGTTAGGGGCAATCAGGGAGGCAGGCAGAGGCAGTTAGGGGTTATCAGACTGGCAGGGGGGGCAGTTAGGGGCAATCAGGAAGGCA
>NW_005345418.1:0-259 GCF_000412655.1 Myotis brandtii | reverse complement strand
CTTCCTCTCTGAAATCAATAAAAGTTTATTTTAAAAATTAAAAAAAAACCATTCAATAAAAACTCGTTTTTCTCATTTTTTCTTTTCTTTCTTTCTTTTTTTTTTTTCCAGCTGAGCAAGGTGACATCAACTTGGAGAACCATCGCAGCATCAACGCGGAGCCACCGGGTGAGAAGGGACTGTCGGTTTTTTTTCTTTTAAATGTTTTTTTATTGATTTTTATTTTTTTATTATTTTTTAAAAATATATTTTATTGATT
>NW_005345417.1:0-293 GCF_000412655.1 Myotis brandtii | reverse complement strand
GAATTGTAAATATAAACAGTATTCTCTTCATTTAACGATTTATACCCAATTTCTGAGCTCTAGAAACAGCAATTCTTAATGTTTGAAAGCACATTCTAAGGAAAAACAACATGCAAAGTAACCGGAATTGTAAACATTATCAGTACTCTCCTCATTTCTCAGCTTTCTACCTCTAATCTCGGAGGATGAAAAAGGCAATAAAGATAGGACGGCTCCATTTACTGGCATTTTAAGTGTTTCTTATATGGTTCTAATGATTTCCCGGAACTATCTTTGTGTATTTTAAGAGTTTT
>NW_005345416.1:0-213 GCF_000412655.1 Myotis brandtii | reverse complement strand
AAAAAAAAATCGTTACTCAAGCTTCTGAAGTAATTAAGCAACCATCCAATTTTTCCTGTTTGCAAAATGAGAATAATAACCCACCCCTTTTTTTGAAGACTAATACGAATACCTCTTCAAAGCATAGAGTATGGGGCTTAGACCTCCATAAACAGTTGCTCTGCTTCATTCATATTTGGGTGTTTTTCTGCATGTTTACCTGTTTGCCATGCC
>NW_005345415.1:0-213 GCF_000412655.1 Myotis brandtii | reverse complement strand
ATTGTGCTCATTAGATTCCACACATATGTGAAACATATGGTATTAGTCTTCCTCTGACTGGCTGATTTCACTTACCATAATGCTGTCCAGGTCGATCCACGCTGTCCTAAATAGTTAAGATTCCCTTCTATACACAGCCAAGTACTACTCCATTGTGTCAAGAAATCAAAAAATTGTTATCCGCTCATCTTCTGATGGGCACATGGGTTGCTT
>NW_005345414.1:0-242 GCF_000412655.1 Myotis brandtii | reverse complement strand
GCTGCTCAGCCAGAAGCTGGGCTCATGGCTGGCAAACTCAGCAGTGGTGGCGGAGCCTCTCCCACCTCTGGGGCAGCACTAAGGATGTCTGACTGCTGGCTTAGGCCCGCTCCCTGCAGGGAATGGGCCTTCAGTTGGACATCCCCCAAGGGCTGCTGGACTGCGAGGGGGCGCAGGCCAGGCTGAGGGACTCCCTGATTGCACAAATTTCATGCACTGGACCTCTAGTCCTATATAATAAA
>NW_005345413.1:0-534 GCF_000412655.1 Myotis brandtii | reverse complement strand
GGTTCGCCATCACTGGTCTAGAGCCTCTTGGCACCTCAGTGATGCTATCAGATGGCCAGGGCTGTTGAGTCTTCATGACGCAGAAGTGAAAAGAGAGAGCTTACATATTTTCTAATATGTGGCTGGTAGATTGAATCTGACCTGTGTTCACGCAAGCACATTGGATCCCTTTCTGTTCTGTCACCTTGAGTTGCCTTGTGTTATTCTTTGCCCCGCCTTCTGAATTTCAAAATGATGGCCAGCAGGCACGCTCTCTGTGATCAAATTTTTGAAAAATTTATTCAGCTGCAGTTTAAAAACATTTCTGAAATCATATATTCTTTCCTATCTATACCCTGATGAACTCCAAGAAATTTAATTGAAAACTCAGTGGGGTGGTCTCCGGAAAGATGTGGGAAGAGTGGAAGTATGGGGTAAGGGCAGCCATCCTTTGTTATCATACTAAAGCCAAACTGAATTGGTTCCTGTTCTCTTCTTATTTCCCACTGTTGATCACATTCAAGCCTTTGCTCACAGTGTTTAAGAACACTTATC
>NW_005345412.1:0-378 GCF_000412655.1 Myotis brandtii | reverse complement strand
CTCTGAGCAAGTGAGCCAGAGCGGGCGCCAGGCGGACGCTGCACGTCTGTGACCTGGAAGCGACAGCCCATCGTTGTTGCTTCATTCTGCTCCTTAGAGGCGGGTCGGTCAGTCCCGTCCACAGTGAAGCTTATCTGAGGGCACGGGTGTCGAGAGGGAGGCAGCCCTGGGTGCCTTCATGGCGGCCTTCCACCTGCCACACCCACTCGCGTCCCTGGTTTGCATGGGCCCTGCTCCCGGGGGCGGCTTTCTGTCCAGTGAGAGCTTTGAACCTTCTCCCTCCCCCTCGGTTCGGGGCCAGCGCTGGGTCCTGTGCAGGACCCTCCCTCGCTGAGCCGCCCCCACCTGCTGCCCAGAGCCCCGAGCGAACAGGTGGGG
>NW_005345411.1:0-205 GCF_000412655.1 Myotis brandtii | reverse complement strand
CGGTCATGCTGGCGGACACGTACACCAGCCGGATGGGCCGGTCCGTTCTCTGGAAGGTGGACGACGCCCGAGGGTTGAATGTTTTGTGTGTCACTGCAGATGGAGAGCAGGGGTCAGTCAGCTGTCAGAGCCTGGGGCCGGGGTGGGGCGGGGGCAGGGGCCGCAACCGGGCGCTGGCACTCACCACAGGCGGGACTGGAGCAGT
>NW_005345410.1:0-282 GCF_000412655.1 Myotis brandtii | reverse complement strand
GGGTCCCTTGGCCTGGCCTGCAGGGATTAGGCCAAAACTGGCAGTCCGACATCTCCCGAGGTGTCCCGGATTGCGAGAGGGCACAGGCCAGACCGAGGGACCCCACCAGTGCAGAATCTGTGCATGGGGCCTCTAGTATGTATATATATTTAGTTTTGATATGTATATATATTCACTTAATTTGCATATATATGTGTATACATACACACAAATATATATGTTTAATTTGGAGATCATATATAATGATATATATATATACATATATACATATATATATATATA
>NW_005345409.1:0-321 GCF_000412655.1 Myotis brandtii | reverse complement strand
GGGTATTCCAGAGAGAGGGAGCAGCCAGTGCAAGGTCTTGAGGCAAAAGCATGCATGGCAAGGAGGCCAGCTTGACTGGAGTGGAGTGAGGGAGAGGAAGACGCAGGAAATGAACCCAGCCAGATCCTGCGGTAGGCCACCATCAGGATTTTGACTTTGCTCTGAGATGGAAAGACATTAGAGGGTTTTGAGTAAAGGCATGAGATAAGCCTTTAACTGACTGAACAGCATAATTCTGGATGCCATGTAGGGAACTAAACATGAGGGGAAGATCAGAAGAAGAGTTTAGGGGGTGACCCTATGAACCCAGGCAGGAGATGA
>NW_005345408.1:0-235 GCF_000412655.1 Myotis brandtii | reverse complement strand
TTCTCCAACTCCCCCTGCTCCTGAGGGGCAATCGGGGTAGCAGTCGCTGCTCACACCTGCTGCTGGCACCAGCCCCAATCGCTCTGCGCTGTCAGCAGGTGTGAGCGGGGCCAGCCCCATCAGTGCATGGGAGCAGCAGCGGTGGAAGCAGGACTGCAAGCAGACAGGGGGCCAGGGGCCATGGTGGGAGGGGCTGTACAGGGGCACAGAGGATGGGCCAAGACCCGCCCCTGTA
>NW_005345407.1:0-1089 GCF_000412655.1 Myotis brandtii | reverse complement strand
AATAAATAATAAAATCAATAAAAACATATATAAAGTAAACAAATACATAAATAATCCAACAAATTAAAAGAATTATAACCTGTTTCTTTTCCTACATTTTTATTCTTTTTTGCACTTTCATATTTTTCAGAATGAGAATGTAATTATTTATATATAGAAAATATATTTAATTAAAATGAAATTCAAAGGCCAACTCGCATTTCATTCACAAATATGAATTTCTAACCAGAAATTTAAGAGCAACTTACAAATCTCTGCAAATGAGACAGAGTATTATTTTTAAATGGCACAAGTCTATAGATTGCCTATAAAAGATTTTTATTTCTGTAAGATACAGAAATGACTTTTAAAGTGGAGTACAAGAGAGATTTGGTTTGGTTTCTCTATGCATTATGTAACTAAATCAGACAGCTTATCACCCCAAGTTTTGCTTAGGTTTTAAGTTAATTATTAAACAATAGCTATTTTTATAAATTTCTGAGATTAATAAACTATAAATACATGTTTGTAAAATCTGACTCTTTTGGGTTTTAACTGTCAACACAGGGAATATAATAAGGTTGTTAATATAGAAGATGAGAAGGCAGCTGTAGTCCCTACTCTGTGAAAAATCGTCCTTAACATTGCCTTTTGTGTAATTTTCCCAAAAGACAGCAATCATATTGAAATCATATTGAGAAGTGACCCAGGCTTAAAAGAAGGGCCAGTGAAGACAGGATGAGATCCCAAACTGACAAGGCCAATGATCCAATTTAGACCACAGCAATTATTAATAAACTAGTCAGTACAATGGCTGGAAGGGCTGTTTCCATTTAAATCCTGTGGGATGAGCATTGAGACAAAAGTTCTAGAGTGATATTCTTCTCCATCTATTCTTTGTTCCTTGGACATAAAATTGATTTTGTTACTCTTTTGCCTCTATAACTTTTAGAAAGTGTGAATGGTTTGTTTTTTACTGTTTTCATTAAAACCCAGGTTTGTTTTTTTGTTTTCCCACCAACTCATCTTGTCTCCTTCCAAATAGAAAGCACTTTGGAAGGTCGTTTTATTGATCTAAGTCAGTGGTTCTCAACCTTCCTAATGCCGTGA
>NW_005345406.1:0-368 GCF_000412655.1 Myotis brandtii | reverse complement strand
GTCAATAGGATTTAGGGTGTTATTTCCTACTCTTGTCTTGTTGTGTTTCTTGTTGTATTCATGTGAACATTTTGGTCTACTCCCCAACTTTTCCCATTGCTGTGAGAAAAGTTCTAGCTAGCAAATGACCAGAATTAGAACATAAATCATAATGTTGTTGATTCTCAATAATCCAATGTGTACTAACCACAGCACAGTTTTAATCCCATCAAGGGTTCCCCATGATCCTCTGGCATTAGATTTCTACCTAATGGTATAAAAATTAGAAGCACAAAGAAATACTTATGTTAGATAAATCTGTGGCAAAACTCAAAAGCAAAATTTAAACAATTTTGGTAATGGTTGCTGTTATCCCTGCCACTTCCAAT
>NW_005345405.1:0-232 GCF_000412655.1 Myotis brandtii | reverse complement strand
TAATACTTTAAGCAATAAAACAATAAAAAAAGAAAATTTCAAATAATAGAGCTTAACGATGGGATTTCAAAAAGATAAGAGATAGTGTTTTGTTGTGTATAACTGGACCTATTTAAAGAATATAATCTCTTAAATAAGTATGTCTAATTAATTGCTTAGTTTTTATACTCATTTATATAAAAATGATATGTACACATACTTTTAAATTTATTTAATGCAAATTTTGTATATT
>NW_005345404.1:0-1450 GCF_000412655.1 Myotis brandtii | reverse complement strand
GTTAAAATTTCAAACAGCAGTTTTTATATACGATGGATGCTTCAACATGGTGGCTTAGGGCTCCAAGAAAGCAAAGGGAAAAGTGTCAAGCATCTTAAGGCTGAGCCTGGACCCAATACGACATCACTTCCACCCCTTTTATTGATCATAGCAGGTCACAAGCCAGTCCAGATTCAAAGGGAGGGAAACTAGGCCCCATGTTTCTGTTTCTGAGTTCCTTGACTTTGTTCAAACTTCCCTGAGAAAATGATCTTTTACTTTCATGGGCACTCTACCTCCTCACAATTTTTTGAAACAGAAGTGTTGATAATTTTTTGCCTTCCAGTTCTCTTACCATGCTGTGAATAAGTAATAATGAATTATATACCACATCCAGAGGTGATGAACAGTAAAATCACTAGGTCTCTAGCTCTATCTTTCTAATAAAAATCAAGGAGGTGGTTGAAGCAATTCAGTTTGTAAGAACTCGCAAAATATTCAGACTCAGAACCATGTTAGATAATTTTCTAAATAATCCCTTGATTTTAACATCATTTTTGCTTTTTGAGATACTTATGAACTTTGGATGCTACAATAAAACATCTTGTGCTCTATAAAAGCCAGAAAATAGATCTGAATTTCTAGCCAGCTGGCCAATACTAATATCTCCAGTAAAGATGAAATAAACTGTGCTTGTTTAGCTTGTCAATATATTTATTCTTGACTTTTTTCTAAGCACACCTAAATAGCAAAACCTCACTTCATTTTGTCCAAATACTTAATGTCTCCTCTGCTGGTGATGTGTCTTTCAGATCAATAACAGACATCTCACAGCAAGAGCGTGTGCCACACTAAACACTTTATACCCACTCTCTTCCTTCCGATGATAGGTGATACAGGTGCCATGGTTGACAAAACACAATTTCAGCTGCAAAACAAATCGCTTGAAAGGATTAAAACATTTGTTGTACCAAGTCTTAAAATCATGTTATGCTTCATCAATAACTCATCTAGTGTTTTAAGAGGCCTTTGTCACCCAAATAAATTCTACTGCAGTACCTCTTTTTTGTGCATTTCTTGCTTTTCTCTTTTGTAAATGCCTTGTGCAGTGCTCTGTATGCTCTCCTCAGTTAAAATCAGAGTCTAGCTACATGCTCACAGGAGAAGGGATAACTACTATTCAACTCCAATCCTAGTTCTCTTCTTGGCCCCAAAATTAAGGAGTCGATTGGCACAGTAGCACAGATATAGCAAAGTTTGTTGCTTTAATTTTTTTTTCTAGTTTTACTATTGGTATCTCTTTGGATATGTCACACAGTGATTAAGTTACAATGTTCACAACCATTGTACCTATTAATGTCATGGAAGTCAATGTGTTTAAATGTACTTTTATCACTATTATTTTTAACTTTTTCTGCACGAAAGCTTTATATAAATTTACAGTACAGGTTCACTGGCCCTCCTAGGAACT
>NW_005345403.1:0-288 GCF_000412655.1 Myotis brandtii | reverse complement strand
ATAATCCTTTTACTGTTTACCAAACTTTATCTTTGATATGCCTATGTGAACTCCTAAAGGGAAAATGGGTATTCAAGTGAATAAAAGCAAACGGGACCCAGAAGTCAGGGAGGCTCTCCACTAGAGAAAGGTTTCCGCCTGGCCCCCATGCCTTCTAAATTCATATTTTTCGTTTAATGCGTTCGTATGTGCGCGACCCCTTTTCCAGATCCTGAATCCTCGCTGCAAAAGGTTGTGTCAGGGGACTACTGGGGTTAGCTGGCATCTGGGTTTACAAAGACTGGCTTG
>NW_005345402.1:0-229 GCF_000412655.1 Myotis brandtii | reverse complement strand
GATTTTTAGAGAGAAAGAGAGGAAGAGGGAAGAGAGAGAGAGATACATGGATTTTCTATTCCACTTATTTATGCATTCATTGGTTGCTTCTTGTATGTGCTCTGACCAGTGATTGAACTGCAGTCTTGGAGTATCGGGACAACACTCTAACCAATTGGGCCTCTTTTATCTTTATTTTTATCTGTAAGCTAGTATTTCTCAAAGTATAGTCCATGAACAGATTAGAATC
>NW_005345401.1:0-1091 GCF_000412655.1 Myotis brandtii | reverse complement strand
TCAATTTGCATGTTTCTCTTTTATTAGATAAGATATAGTTATTATTTTTAAATGTTCTAGATTTTGATAAGCCAACAGGGATAATTAAGAAAAATACCATGAAAACCTATCAGGATTCTTTATTTAAATGTGACTAAAAAATTGGGCTCACATTATTTACTATGTGTTAAGTCCTTGGACAGTATATGACACATCAGAAGTGCTATATGAATGTTAACTATTGTAATTATAATGATAATAAATGTTATTATTATTTGACCTTCTGTAATGAATTTGATGCCGGCTTTTCACCTGGTACCAGGTATGGTTGACTGTGTCCTATAAAGCTGAGAACTTCATTTCCCAGAATTCCCTTTCTTGAATGTTCCAGTTTAGGCTGACCAAAAGAAGAATTTATGCTAGATTTAGAAAGCAGAAGCTGAGTTATCATTATTCTCCAAAGGTTTCCTTCCAGATTAGATGTGGTGAAGGACAGATATGAAATATTAAAGAGGATTAAGCTGTCCTACCCAATGTAGCTATCTGTCTTGACCTCTGACCCCACTTACAAACAGTGGCCCCAACCCCACCACAGAAATTGTGGGATCCACAAGGCAGCAGCTACACAAAGACAATGTAAACCTTCCCCACTGCCTTCTCTACTTTCCCACTTTGATGGCTGGATATGCTGACCTTCTCAGTCTGAGGGTGTGCTGAAGCCTCCCTAATCTCCGACTCTCACTGGGACCCCAACTCCTCCCACCATTGTGTAAGGCCAGACTGTTGCCATAAACCCTTTACCTCATGAGGCTCTTAGGATGGCAGCTGTCACGAGCCTGGCCTGATAGGCCAGGATCTTCCCAATGCACCAATTCATTTGCTTATTCATTTAAGAAACAAAACTTTCTGAGCTTTTAGTATGTACTAGTATGAGTTGTTCTGCTTGGGTACAATGATGAACAAGGACATGCCACCCCTGTCTCTGCACTTACTATTTCCTCAATGGTGGACACAGAACAGAGGACACACGCTTCTTGGAGGGCCTCGAATGTGGTCACAGAGCAAGTGACAAGACGGCATATTCCAAGAACTGAAAGGAGGGAGGAGGGTGG
>NW_005345400.1:0-1122 GCF_000412655.1 Myotis brandtii | reverse complement strand
AAGAGGGTGGGGGCAGGATGGGATAAATGGGTGGTATCAATTGAAGTGCCCAAAAATATCATTGAAAATTCCAAAACAGTATTTCAAACCAAGATGTAGTTTTCCATGAAAATAATCAATTTTATGATTTTTAAAATATCCTTACATACAGGAAGGTATTTTGCATGTCATCAATTCTAAGACCCACTTCTTCCACATTTTACCATTTCTCAAGGTAGATATATCTCACACCTAATGGTATATCATAATTGTACCACTAAGAAAAAAATGTTGACAATTATGATATTCCATTAGGTGTGGTAGCCAGTATCCAAGATGTCTCCCAATGACCCCTACCTCCCAGCATTCACAGCCTTGTGTACCCCCTCAAACATTGTGCAGGGGTGTGCCATATCACCAATAGAATATGACAGAAATCAGAGTATGTCGTCCAAGAGGAGGTTATAAAAGACACCACTGTTTTGTCTTGGTTTCCCTCACATCACTCACTTTGGGCTTTGGGGGAAGTCAGCTGCTGTGTCATGAACAACGCTATGGATAGCTCACGTGGTAAGAAACGGAGGTATTTTGTTAACAGACAGTGAGGAACTGAAGCTTCTCAGCAACAACCCCATGAGTAAGCCTCTTGGAAGCACACCTTCCAGCCCTGGCCAAACATCAGGTGACTGCCACCTGGCTGACACCTTCACTGCCGCCACATGAGAGACTCTCAGCCAGAATGACCTACCGATTCCTGAGCCACAGAAACTGTGTGCAATAATAAATGTTTGCTGTTTTAAACTGCTAATTTTGGAAATAACTTGTTATTCAGCAACACATAACTAATATAGATTCAATGAAATAGAATAAAAGAGGATTTGTGGGAAGCATTTGTCTAAAGAACTCTTTTAAAGTACTGTAAGTCTACTCCCCACCATCACCAAAGAAAGCTGAGAGGATACGGAGGTGCCTGTCCCTGGTTTTGAATCCTTGAAAGGGGCTTTAAGAGTGCTAGTCAGAGAGGATAATATGCGATCGCTGTAGTTGGGTATACACTGAACCGGAGGCTGACTTCCACCTGAAAAAGCCAATAAGCAAGAAATCTTGGTTGCTCCAATGGCAGGAAAAAGGGAGCAGTGACCA
>NW_005345399.1:0-354 GCF_000412655.1 Myotis brandtii | reverse complement strand
GCTCAACCACTGAGGCACACTGGCTGGCCAATCTAGTTTCATATATATATAATATACTACAGCCCTGGCCAGTGTGGCTCAGTTGGTTGGGCATTGGCTTGTGCACAGAAAGGTTGCAGTTTTAATTCCCAGTCAGGGCACATGCCTGGGTTGTGGGCTTGATCCCTGTTGGTGGGCATGCAGGAGACAGCCAATCAATGTTTCTCTCTCCCTCTCCCTTCCTCTCTCTAAAAAATCTATAAAACTGTAAAAAAATATATACATGCTATAATGAATTTTACATGTGTTGTGCTCTTTCACTATTTTTTTGTATAGTCTACAGCTGTGTGGCCAAAATGTCTAATATATATATAT
>NW_005345398.1:0-976 GCF_000412655.1 Myotis brandtii | reverse complement strand
AAAAAAATGTCTCACTCTGGTGAGTGATGAGATAATGGGGAAGCTGTGCATGCATGTCTGAGCAGGGGACGTATGAGAAATCTCTGTACCTCCCTTTCAATTTTGTTGCAAACTTAAAACTATTCTAAAACAATAAAGTCTTTAAAAAATAGTATGGTAAATCATAGCTTGGGCAGAAAGACAGAAAAGGAATCCCCAAGTGATCAGAAACTATAAAAGAACTCAAAGCCGGGATAAAAAGCATGAGCTGATGATACTCAAGGACAGGGAGAATCAACAGGAAATGAGTCATGGCTTTCCTTAATGTTTGTCTTCAATTTCACCTATTCTTATACTAATCAGTATTTTCTATTCTTTCACTCATAAAAGCTATTTTATTTTATGTATCTAAATGATTTTATAAATATTTTTATTACTTTGCATGAGAAATATAGTGTTTTTTGCTCTTCTTAAATATTTTGTAAAAGTTAATCAGAAGAAACTTGATTCTCAAAAGTAAGATATCTTGTAAAATTTTTATGTCACTAATATCATTAACTGGTATGCTTAGGAGAAGGCACTCTTTAATGATCATTAGAAAGATACAGATATAAGTTAAAACCCACAGGCTCCAGTTTCCATTGACTTGACTGTAATCCTGAGAAATTCACTTGATATTTCTCTGTCTCAATATAGCCATTTGTAAAACCAATTTAATAATATTCTTAATTTACTTCTAATGGCAGTAGGAGACTTAATTAATGTTGGTAAACTAATTTTCTGTGGTTAAAAAGTCTAAATAATTATACACTACTTTAGTGTTCTTAATTTTGAAAGTATTTTAAGATATTTAGATGATTAAATCTGAAAACTTTTTGAGACTTGTTTTAATTCAATTAATCACACTATATTTTAACTTTGAACGCATATATATGGCTTTTCAAAATGATAAAATCTCTCTCATTCAATTAAATTACACCAAAATGTCCTCTCCTAA
>NW_005345397.1:0-312 GCF_000412655.1 Myotis brandtii | reverse complement strand
GCCAAATTTAAAATATTGACAAGCCTCCTTCATTTGTGGAGTCTTGGAGAGTGAATCCGTTTTCAAGTTTATTCAGGTTGTTAGGACCATTCAGTTCTTTGTGGTTGTGTGACTGACATCCCCATTTTCTTTCATGCTGCTGATTCTGACGGTTATTTTCAGCTTAGCTTGAAATAGCAAAGTTTGAATCCTTAGCTTCAAATCTCTCCTACCTCCCCTTCTACCTCATCTCTCCTCTGTGTTATTCTGCCACATCCCTCTGACAGGCTCTTCTGCTTCTTCTTCTGTATTTAGGTACTCATGTCATTTCAC
>NW_005345396.1:0-222 GCF_000412655.1 Myotis brandtii | reverse complement strand
TATGACCCTTCGGTGCATGGGCCGAAGTCCTAACCACTGAGAAACACCAGCCAGGGTGTTTCTACATTCTTAAACTTATGGAATATACAGACAATAACTTTTTATGTTCTTGTCCACTAATTCTTTTGCCTGTGCTGTTTCTGACTGTATTTTTATGGACTGATTTTCCTCTTTTCCTATGGGTCATAGTTTCCTGCTTCTTTGTCTGGTAAGTTTTGATGG
>NW_005345395.1:0-2449 GCF_000412655.1 Myotis brandtii | reverse complement strand
CACTTTGGCTGCTTTGTGAATAATATGTAATTGTCAAGCACAGAGGAAGAGGACCATTGGGAATTTATTTTTAAAAGCTAGTAAAGAGATAATATTGGATTGAGCCAGGGAGCTTCAGTAGCAGATTTGGGTATACTTTGAAGGTGGTGCTGGCAAGTCATGCTGATAGAAGCAGGGTGCGAAGGAAGGAGTACAATCAGGCATCCACATGAATGGAGTGACCATCAAATAGGACTGGATGTGTAAGTGAATATGGCAACAGGTGATTAGCTATACAAGTCTGGAGTTCACAGGGAAAGTTTAGGCTGCTGATGGAAATTTGGGATATCAATATATATAATTTGTAACTATAATTACATTTCATCTCCCCCCCTTAATAGTTAAGAAAGAAGTGGCCACAGTAATTATACCTTCAAATAATAAATATCTGCTTCAAAGAAGATAGATAGCTCAAGTTGAAATCTATTAAAACGAGTTTCAAAGGAAACTTATTCTTACAGAAAGTCCTACTGACCACCAATATCTTTCTTCATGTCCTTCCTGGGAAAAATGTCAAGACTACATTGCAGCCCCTGATGGTCACCTGGAACTGCAGATTGGATTTCTGGGTAGTGAAATATAGGGATAGGAACATGCACAAAAGCCCTGCTGCCTCTAAAACCTTCATAGTACAATCTCTCTCCCTCAGAAGGTCTAGTAGAAAAATCAGGGAATCTTAGGGACAGTGAAACCATGAGAGGGAAAAGAAACCCACGGGTCATCCCCATTGACATTGAAACCAGAGGAAAAACAAACCAAGATTTGGGAGTTTGTTTGACAAACATCCAAATGGCACATGCTATGAATAATAAGCCTCTGATACTACATTTTACTCTAAGTATTTTTCCTAAATATATATCCAAATATTTCAGAAACAATCAAATAATTGTTAAATTTAAATTAATTTGCTTTGATAAGAAAATAGTGCTGATATTACCCTTTTTTCAACTTTAAAAAATAAAATCTACAGCAAAGTAACCTAACTTGGAAATATAACATAGAAAGAGCAAGATAGACAAAAACCAAAATAGCAGATTTGATAGGGAAAAAATTAAGTATATGTGTGCAAAATGATGAATGTAGGACTAGAGCTCTACATTTCGCGTAGGGTAGCATTCACAGTAACTGATCTATATGTGATGTGTATTTTATAATTTTCCTTTGGATATGTAATTTTCCTTAAGCACAAATTTATGGACTCTTGAGTTATTAACATTGGAAGAATGCTCTGACAGACCAAACACGCCAGCCTCTCTCCTGTCATTTTCAACAGTAAAGTGAAATGATTTCCAGTTTCCAGAGAATTCACTACTCTCTTAATTGCCCCCTGAGGAGCCAAGTGTCAGCAAGGATTCCTACCAAATCTTGCATAATGATTAAAAATGGAGAAACCAAGGCAGCTAAAGAAAAGGTCACTGTATAATCTTCTCTCATGAAACAAATAGACTTAATGGAAGTGCTCCATCTTTCGTGTGTATCTCAGGGTATCTCAGTGAGGAATTGATCCCTTCCAATGTCATTATGCCGAATTAACTGCTATGTTTATAAGCTTTCTCTTGTCAACAGTAATGAGGTGAACATCTCTAATTTTACTTTTTTAATCTCATGAAAATTAACTTTTAAATAAGGTTTAATTGCACTTTTCATTGTCAAGGAGTAGAGAAATATGCATTTCCAAAGTAAAGAGCATTTCCCCCCTTTATTCTTTTAGAGTTTAGGAATAAAGCCTTCCCAGCTTTTTCAAAATAGCAGCTCACATTCCATGGTTATGGATGTTAAATATCTATAAAAATGTTCTCTACTGCTTAAAATATGATTAACTTTGAATTAAATTTTAGACAGTTTAGTATAGGGAAAGGTTCGCATTTCACAAAGGTATCAGTTTTATTTGGAGGAAATTATTTTTCTCTGATTTTATGCGGTTTGGGGGAATATGTATGCCATTTGTCCTCCTTCCTCTGTGAACCACAGGGACACCAGATCCTTCCTTTCCTCAATTTCTGGGGACCACAGGTGTGTCCAGCTCATGCTTCCTCCTAGGACTCTGCAGTTTCAAGTGCCTTTAGAACAGTGTAATTCAGCCCTGAGTCCTAGCCATGGATACAGCCTCAGCATCCAATCCAATGGTGAGACAATCGCTGTTTGCAATGTGTATCAAGTGAATGAACTTGCACTTCTAACCCTTGGTTGCAATTTTGGCAGTCTAGTTTATAGGAATTGTACAGATTGTTAAAACTATTCATTTCTAAAATATATAAAATATATTACTCAACCCAGCCGGTGTTGCTAGTGGTTGGGCAACTACCTATGAACCAGGAGGACATGGTTCAATTCCCAGTCAGGGCACATGCACGGATTGTGGGGTCAGTCCCTAGTGTGGGGCATGCAGTAGGCAGCTGATCAATGATTC
>NW_005345394.1:0-386 GCF_000412655.1 Myotis brandtii | reverse complement strand
CTCTGTGCCCCTGCCTGGCCTCTCCTGCCACAGCCCCCAGTCTTCTGTCTGCTGGCACCCCCGTTCCCATTGCCTCCGCTCCCACCTGCTGACAGCACTGAATGATTGGGGCAGAAGACTGGGGGCTGGTTCCTTCTTCCCTTCCAGCAGCAGGTGTGAGCAGGGCCGGGCCAGCGTTGTTAGTGGGTGTGAGCAGTGACTGCTGCCCTGATCACCCCTCAGGAGCAGAGGGAGGTGGAGAAGCCCTGAGGGGCGATCGGGGCTGGGGCTTGTGCCAGCAGCAGGTGCAAGCGCCAGGCAGGACTGCAGCACAGGAACAAAGAATTTTCAGTAACCACCTGAGGCTCATCCCAATGACAGTGACCAGCACCCCACCTTGGTCTGGT
>NW_005345393.1:0-937 GCF_000412655.1 Myotis brandtii | reverse complement strand
GTTAGTGATTATTGATTTGAGATATGGATAAGAGAATATGATATAAGAGAAATATCCCTCTCTGATTATTCTACCCAATATCAGCATTAACTCCTTCATCTATTCCTTTATTCTTTCTTCATTTCTTTTCTTTTTTCTTCTTTATTTTTTCTCTCAACTCACCTCTTTTGAAAATCTATCTTACACTCAAAGATTGATCTATCATTTATTATTGATGATCTACAGGTCATTACATAATCAGTATTATTTACTGTACATTTATTAATTAGTAGGTTTTAGTCACTATACAGACATGATCTAAAAGAGAAGACTGACATTGAGGAAAGAATTACAACTGTGATAACTATTTCAGACAGTAAATATTTACCTAATGGAATTTTTTTGTGACGATATCCCACAAATACATCTAATTTAAGGATTTTAGGGAATTGCCATTTTCCAAAACCTGGAGAATACAGCTGGTTGTCACAGGGTTCTTCTGGACTGGGAAAATCACATACACAGGCAAAAACAACAGTGATAGCAATAATGAAATCACCTTAACCTAAACCTAGATATTAAGCATTGTGGTATGTTAATGTAAATTTTGTGCATTATTTAGCTGGGCATCTTCCTTTTAGAGACAGTGTGGGGAGGGACAGGAACAGCATGGAATGGGACTTGGCTCTCTGAAGTGAGAGGACAATGCGCAGACATGCTTGGAGTGTGCTGGTGTGGCTGTTGTGCTGTGGCTTGATTCCTTAATGAGGGAGTTTGGGTACAATTTGGGATGAGCAGGAAGACTGTTGACAGAATTTGAGTTTAAAAAGGTAAAAACAGAAGGGACTGCTTCCTGCCCCACCACTAACCTTATATTTTTCAAAATATCTATTTTAAAGAGAACTGAAAAAGTGTATTACGGTAAAAACTGTAAACCTTCACCAAGTGTTTATATCTT
>NW_005345392.1:0-858 GCF_000412655.1 Myotis brandtii | reverse complement strand
AATATTGCCTGTAAGGTAGAAAACAAAGGAGACACGCGTAATTTAAATTGATGTGCTTCTTTGAGAGAATCTAAATTAAAAACATATCCATTCAGTGTCTAAGGCTGGAACAGCCTCCAGTCTTTTTAAGGTGACTAATACTCCAAAGAGGAGCTGGGGGTGCGGGGCGCCGTCCGGTAGATAATCAGCCCGAAAACGCTGGGATAGTTCCCATATGCAGCCACACGAGGGCGCTCTGAGACGGAGCTGCTAGCAGCGCAGGAATGTGTATTTGCCAAATGAGGTGTCAGTGCCACCTCCAGGGGCGCCATCTCCGGGGCCAGCGTCTGGTGCCAGGTGGGGCGGATACCTGCGCAGAGGCCGCGGAAGGCTGGCAGACCCGGGGACTCTCCAACAGAAAAGCAGGGTGATCACAGTGCCCTGCAGACAGAAGGCCTTTTCTCAGGTGCCTCTGGACTGAGTCGCCCCAGGGACTCCCGCTCCCTCCTGGAAAGGGGAAGAGCACCCCAGTAATACCAGATATTGGCATCTCGTCATCTTGGTGAGGGGGAGCTCGGAGCTAATTTCAGCGGTGTGGCATTTCTTGCAACAAGTGTTGTGAGGCAAATGCATACCCATTTCATGCATTATGCATATCAACTGAATAAAACACATGCACAAACGCCGTTTTCCCCACAGTGTAACTCTGGAGCACGGGGGAATGGCCTTAGGGATACATCTGGGGCTTCGAAATGTGTAGGAAGTTGCCAAGGAAAGGGTCGCTTGGTCCTGCCAGATAGAAGGATTGCAGGGCCCCTAGGTGAGGACATTCTGGCGTGACCGCGCAAATGGAAAAGAGAAGTTCCCAAGCCCACTGCT
>NW_005345391.1:0-608 GCF_000412655.1 Myotis brandtii | reverse complement strand
CAGGGCACAGGCCTGGGCTGCAGGCTCGATCCCCAGTAGTAGGGGTGTGCGAACTATGGCCCACAGGCTCTCAAGCGGCCCGCTGCCTGCTTTGTAAATGAAGTTTTACTGGCACACAGCCACGAAATCATCTCAACGGCAGAGCGGCGTGGCCGTGGCCTCGAACCTGTGGCCTCTGCAGAGAGTTGGCTGACCCCTCCTCTAACCTAAGGCACCTGGGCAGGGCTTTCCCGAGAGCCCGGCCAGACCTGAGCAGGGACAGTGACATGGGTCAAACCAGCCCCGCCCGTCACAGACTGCAGACCACAGTGGAACCACCCACACGCTCAAGACCATCTTGGCCACAATTATTTCAAGTGGCAGCAAACATGTTTATCGGGCGGTTTTGTCTTGATGAAAGACGCGCGCAGTCTCCTGGGGACAATGAAGGACTGTCTCCCGCTCGGGGCGTAAGAAGCACATGTTGGCACAGATGTTTTACCAGCTGCAGCCAAGCCTCGGGGCCTGCTTTTCTGGAGCAGCCGGGCAAGGCACCCCAGGCTCAGAGCTATTCCCGTGCAAGCGCCAGGGTCCCCCAAGGGAGCGCCCCAGCTGCACACAAATCCCAC
>NW_005345390.1:0-1160 GCF_000412655.1 Myotis brandtii | reverse complement strand
GGAAGGCAGGGCCTGTGTTTCCAAATTCCTGGTCCTCGAAGGGGCTGACGGTTGCACCACCCAGGCACCTTTCGAAAGGTGCACCCTAGGCCTGTGAGAGGCAGGATCGCCCTGAGGCCAAGCACAGGCCCTGGACGGAGGGCATGTGTTTTAAACCTCGTTCTGCCCACTGGGAGCCTCGAGCCTCCCTTTCCACAGCTGTGGAATGTAAAATGGATGTTACAGTACCTACCAGATGACGATTAAGGTAATCCATGTGTTGTGAATCGAATCATGTCCCTCCCTGCCAGAGTCATATGCGGAAGCCCTAACGCCAACATGACTGTGGAGATGGGGCCTTTCAGGTCATTACGGTTAAATGAGGTCATAAGGGCGGGGCTCTGATCCAATAGAGCCGGTGTCCTTATTGCAGGGGGGCAGGGACACCAGGACTGTGCACCGCACACAGGAAAGGCCACGTGAGCACAGGGAGAGACGTGTCAGGAGAAACCAGCCCTGTGGCACCTTGACCTTCCGGCCTCCGGACTGTGAGAAAACCAGTGTCTGTGGTGCAAGCCGCCCGGTTGGCGGGGCTTTGTCATGGCAGCCCTGGCCGACCCCGTGGGGATCACAGTGCTGAGCACAGGGCGTGCACTCAACGCATTTGGGATACGTTCGTTATTATCCTCGCTGTTATCATCGCTGTTACTTCAGTCTTCCAGGACAGAAAGAGACAAATCATGTTTGGACCCGTGACCTTTTTTGCCAGTTCCTTCCTTCCTCCACTGAGCATCTTTCATTGAATAATATCCCACACAGATGTACAGCTACTTTTGTTTTGTTTTTTTCGGTAACATATGCATTGTTAAAGACTAACACATGGTCATGTGTGTGTGTGTGTGTGTGTTTGCCCTGAAATAAAGTTGGCTGGCGATAAAATGAGAAAGCTGGGCTCACACGCAGTTAAACATCCGTTATATTCCAGAATTGGGGCTCTGGCCAATTTCAAGTTACACACTGATATTGCAGAAGGTTCTCCAAAACCAGCAGGTGAGCCCCGATGGGAAGCAAATATGCACAATCGCAGCTTCGAGTCCGGGCCCAGCTCTCTTCGCGGCTCTCCTCCGATAGCTCCCCCACTCGGGGGCCCTCGGAAGGTTCCTCCCGAACGGTGCGTGGTG
>NW_005345389.1:0-406 GCF_000412655.1 Myotis brandtii | reverse complement strand
CGGGGGGGGTGTAGTGTTGGGGGGGTGGCTTTCCCTTTTATCCCCTTAGTTTCCTTGTCTCCTAAATATGGACCAGGCTTCTGGACTTTTCAAGGGCTTTGCAGCCCTGGTGGGTTGGAATCGGGGAAGTGAGATTACAACCAAAGGCCTGGCCTGGCTGGTGCCAGCGCTGCCAACCCGCTCCAGGAGTTGTGTATGTTTCATGGTTTATGGCCTCTGTAAAATGGAAGTATTCAGGGAAACAGATTTTGCATGGCTAGCTAGGACACAAGCAGAAAGGGGGTTGAGGCTAGCAAGCATATGCTTAGGAATACAGGTTGGGGGGACTCAGCTGCCTTCAAAATCTTAACCATGAAGACCATATGATTCCCTTTTATTTAAATCTCTTTAATGTTTTATAGAGTTT
>NW_005345388.1:0-683 GCF_000412655.1 Myotis brandtii | reverse complement strand
TCTTCCGATGCCTATTTTGAAGGCAGAGGCCATGACCCGCCAGAGCAGGGACAACCCAGCTTTGAAACATGAACATGAGCATGCGTGGTGCATAGCCAAGCCATCTGCGCATGGAGCCTGCAGAACTCACACAGGCCTGTCTCACTCCTCCCCGTCCTGATGAAATTATTAGTCCCCAGCAGCAAGCTGTTCGAGTTACTTGGAAATATCTCTTTTCCTTGCCTGCTCCTCACCCTGAGCACCGTTGGTACCCTTGCTTCTGGCAATAGCCTTATAGTTATCACATGATCAGCAATCACAGTGAACCAATTGTCTCACCCACACCATCCATTATGGGAGAAGGAACAACAGAGTGGCCGCTTAATTTCAGGCACTGGCCAGGTATTCAAAGAATGGCCCTGCACTTGGCTTCCTGGTATGAAGCTTGCTGAATTGCCTAGTGATCATTTCCCACTAACTTTTGCCTCCTGGAATTTTCCTCTTGGAGGGCTGAGGCTAGAAAGGAGTCATTACGTTTCCAGTGTGGAGGAAGAGTAGGACCAGAATGGGTCTGAGGTTTCTTCAGCCCTCTGATCTCCTCTTCCCTCTCAGAGACTGTCCCGGGAGCTCAGCAGCACAAACCAGAAGAGGGAAGTGGCAGGGCACTGGGAGGAGAGGGGGCCCAAGGAAGGAGTGTGACTTGG
>NW_005345387.1:0-264 GCF_000412655.1 Myotis brandtii | reverse complement strand
TTAAGGATTTTGGCATCTATGTTCATCAGGGATATTGGTTTGTAGTTCTCTTTCTTTATCTGGTTTTGGGATTAGTGTAATGCTGGCTTCATAGAAAGAGCTTGAAAGTGTGCCTTCCTCTTGAATTTTTTGGAATAATCTAAGAAGGGTAGGTTTTATTTCTTTGAATGTTTGCTAAAACTCGCTTGTGAAGCCACCTGACCCCAGGCTTTTGTTTGTTGGAAGCTTTTTTTTTAAAAAAAATATATTTTATTGTTTTTTTAC
>NW_005345386.1:0-223 GCF_000412655.1 Myotis brandtii | reverse complement strand
TCATACATTGCTGTGGGAATGTAAAATTATACAGCTGATCTGGAAAATAGTTTGGCAGTTTCTTAAAAACAACAACAACAACAACAACAACACACACACACACCACAAAAAAAACCTAAATTTGCAGCTACCATATGACCCAAAAATTGCATTCCAGAGCATTTATTTATTTATTTATTTTATTTATTTTTTTTGCAAAAGCATAAGAGTCTTTATTCGAGCT
>NW_005345385.1:0-1044 GCF_000412655.1 Myotis brandtii | reverse complement strand
CTTAGCATATTAGGCTTTTATTATATAGGATTAGGTAGTTGCAAATCTCTACTCTCTAAAATTTATCTGGAACCCCAAAACAAATACTCCTGGTCATGTAGGTACATGTACAGAGTGGTGAGAAATTTGAGTTGCCAAACACACAAGATACTCTGCCTTCTCATTACAGCACTCACACTCCAAACCGGTGCACTTTTCACCATCTGTTTACTTACTTTTCTTACTTTGAGCATTTCTTGATGATTTTATTGTTTAAAATGCCCTTTTAGTGCAGTGCTAAAGTGTGTTTTCTGGTGTCGCTAAGTGTGAAAAGGCTGTGATATGACTAATAATAAAAATATGTGTGTTAGATAAGCTACAACAAGGCTTGAGATATAGTACTGTTGGCTAGGAGATCGATATTAAATAATCAACAATATATGTTAAATAAGGTGTCTTTAAGCAGAAACACATATAAAACTACGTCATGTATTGGTCAGTTAACAAAATGCTGTGACCAGAGGCTCAGAGGAACCTAAGCCTGCATTTCCCCAGGAGCAATAGGTCAATATTGTTTAATCAGTGTTCACACTGTCTTCATAGAGCATAACTGCTGTGAATAGTGAGAGGCAACTGTGTGTGCAACTAGATAAGTGAATCTTAGTAACATGATACTGAGAGGAAAGACTACATGGTACACATTCTGTAAAGTTCAAAATCTACTAAAACTAAATGGTATTTGGTTGAAAGAAGTATTTGAATAAGACCAAGGAATAGAAAATTTCTTGCAGTCATTGCCTTGTGGGGACAGAGAGAATGGGTTTGGGGAAACACTAATTGGTAAATGTAAAGAATTGGGTGTTGGGTTCAGGAATGTTAGTTTCCTTAATATCCAGATAAAATAAGTAAATAAATAGATAAATTGAAAAGGTCATAAATGACAGATAATAATGTAACATAAACCAAGGATTATGATGAAATCATTTCTTTGCACTGTCCATGAAAACATATCTGTACTTTTTTCATACCCATAAATCTATGTGGTGAATAAATAAATCAATAGAT
>NW_005345384.1:0-296 GCF_000412655.1 Myotis brandtii | reverse complement strand
CCAGGAGCCCTCAGGGGATGTCCTCCTCTGCGGGAGGTGACCGGGACAATCAGGGGGAGGCACAGCCCCTCTCCCGCTGCCTCTGTGGAAGGGGCCTTGGCACTGGACGGGCCCTCGCCGAGGCCTCTCCCGCACCGCCTCTGCAAAAGGGGCCGCAGCACTGCCTTCTCTCCAGCAGCTGCTGCGAGAGCCTTCTCCTCCCTCGCCGCCACCTCTCCAGCACTGCCGGCCCTCAGCCCTCGCAGCTGCTGCAGCTGCCGGCCCTCAGCCCTTGCAGCCACTGTGGCTTTGTCTGG
>NW_005345383.1:0-220 GCF_000412655.1 Myotis brandtii | reverse complement strand
ATGACATTGGTTAATAAAATTATATAGGTTTCAGGGACACAATCCTGTAATATGCCATCTGTGTATTGTATTGCGTGTTCACCACCCCAAGTTAAGTCTCATTCCATGGCCATTTATCCGCCCTTTACCCTCTGTCACCTCCCCGTAACCCCCTTCCCCTCTACTAATGATCATACTGTTGTCTGCCTATGAGTTTTGTTGTTGTTGTTTTTCTTAATCC
>NW_005345382.1:0-212 GCF_000412655.1 Myotis brandtii | reverse complement strand
AAAGGCAGAGCAACCGCGCTGCGGCGTGTTTTCCTCCGGCACTGCGTGGCCAGTGCAGAACTTCAGGCTGCCTTTCTGGGTGCAGCCTCCCGTGGCTATGGGCTTACATCTAGATTCCCTGGATGCCAGCAGCCCTGTGGATCCCCTTCCACAGTCGAGTGCTGTGCGTGTCCCAAAGGGATGAGGACTTGGTGCAGAGCAGTTTCCTTCTG
>NW_005345381.1:0-815 GCF_000412655.1 Myotis brandtii | reverse complement strand
AAACTCTAGAAGTCTGTTTGGGGCCCTTTAGAGATTATATCTTTAACTGTTGGTTTGTAGATAGGCAGTTAAGTGCAATGCACAGAGTCCACATGCATCTAGAATCAGGACGCTATGCCAGAGAAGCCTGGGAGCTTATGGAGATATAAAGGAAGATAATGAACATAACTTAGGCATCCAGCTTTTGAGTCAGCTTCTTCCAGAGGCATATTCCCTGAGGAGTTCCAAAGAATTATGTTAAACTGTATTAATGTAAGAGGGTGAGAGAGAAGCCTGATTTCTAATTCAGCTTGGAGTTCCCTTGGCTGGTGAAACAATTACAGGTCCCTTGCCATCAGCCTTCAGCGTGTCAATAATTTTTTTTCATTGCTTATTCAAATGCATCCCCAGATGTCTTAGAGAATGTTCCCTGTTCCCCTCATTACTTTCTTATTTACTAGTATTTTCACCACAACACTGCTTTAAAAAAATGGTACTTATTTGTCGTCTTGTTTGTACCTTTGTTTATTCCTTTTTAAATTCATTGTTCTATTCATTAATTCTTCGTAAGTCTCTCCCATCTCATCCCATGTTTATTGGTCAGGCATTCTGTGCTGTGCTTGGTTCTGGGCACAAACATGGACCAGGTGGCCCTGGCTCTCTTCTTCCCCAGCCCCTGGACCCTCATATGGCTCCCACTGACACATTCTCCATCAAGCTGGGAATATGGGGCAACTCTGCACTATGCACCAAAGTTACCGACTTCATCTGTGCTCAACAAATTTAGCTATTCCTTCATTCAGCTGACCTCTTATGCATGTTAGGGAGAGAAAGCT
>NW_005345380.1:0-921 GCF_000412655.1 Myotis brandtii | reverse complement strand
GAGAACTTGGGAGAGGGAGCGGGGGAGGTGTCTGACCCACCCGGCTGCACCTCCGTGCTGCCTGGAACTTACTCTCTGTGTGAATGGAGTTGAGGTCTTTGAGGTTTGTCTGGACGTTGTAACTTTCCCCCTGCTCTCGGCTGCCTTCCTTTTGTGCTGAGTGTTTGGACTGTGGCAATCCTACCCGGCTCACGCCGGGGACCCCATCACCCCGCCTCTAGATTTCCCGAAGGGTGGGCCTCCGGTTGAGATTTTGCAGGGTCAGAGGCTCCGATGCGTCCGCGTTATTCCCAGCTTCTCCGCATGAATCGTCTTGACATGATGGACTAGGCTTCGTGAGGCCCTTGTTACCTCTCCTACATCTGTTTATGTCAAGCCCCTGACGATGACAAATGCATGGGAAGGCAAGACTCTCTGATGGCCCCTGTCCTAGACATAAAACGTCCTCCATGCTTATCCTGCGGTGGAATTGCAGAGAATGGGTTCCGACACCACCAGTGATGTTGAAATTGCTTTCTGTGGAGTTGCCAGACTCCTTGGAGGGTTTGCGATGGCTGACGGGGGCGTGGGTACAACTTAGGGGGGGTCCCCCTGGCCTCTCAGTCACAGCGGCTCCACCATAAAATGATCACCCGTTTCATGCGCAAGAATTTCAGGACGTATTTTAGCTGGGAACAAAGGGAGAGGAGAGAGGACAGCTAAAGGGACAGGGTTTCTTTCTGAAGTGGTGAGAGAATGTTCTAGAATTGATTGTGGTGATGTCTGCACCTATCTGTGAATATACTGAAAAGCCCTAACTGTACGCTTTAAATGGGTATGTGAATTGCTGCTCAATGAAGTTGTTTAGAAAGAGGATTGAGCTGGTAAGTTTGAAAACCCATTTACTTAGACCCAGCCCTTCAATTCGAAGATGGAAAGAAA
>NW_005345379.1:0-270 GCF_000412655.1 Myotis brandtii | reverse complement strand
AAGCAAGTGTAAACCCTGGAGTGAGGAGCAGTTGGGTATTTGTATAGAACAGCAGGGAAGCCAATGTGGCCGGGCTAAGAAAAGAGGAGAATGCAAGGGGATGGGTTCAGTTGCAAGGGGATGAAATGGATAACAAAGGTTCCATGAGCCAGAGACACCCGGACCTAAGTATTGATAGCTGGAAAGTGGGGTGACAGCTAAATAGAAGTAAAGTTTTTTCTCTGATTTCTAGGGCTCTGACTTAGCCTTCTGGTCCTGGGAAAAATATGT
>NW_005345378.1:0-563 GCF_000412655.1 Myotis brandtii | reverse complement strand
GGCCCGTGGGCCGTAGTTTGAGGACCCCTGGCTTAGAATGATGCCTGGCACAGAGAAAGTGTGTTGTTCAATAAATAAAGCCAATCTTCTTCTCTGTACTGATACTTGGTGCAGGAATGGCTAGGTGACTGTCTCCAGCCAAATATGCACAGGAAACTGCCCCCTCCAGGCTTCTTATTATGTGAGAGGAACACCCCCATCTGTGTGACTGTGCACCCAGGGGGTCTGATACTCAACACTCAGCCTTCCTAACCGACTTACTGCACCATAACCCGCTCAATTAATGGTCGGCTCGGAGGTCTCAGCACCGCATACTTGGGAATTTTTGTGCCGTGAGAAAACAAAACCTGTCACTTACTCTCAAGTATAATGGTATGCTATGAATGTTCACTGTAACCCTGAAGAAAGTTGCATAACGATATTCTGCAGATATGTATTTAAACGTGTTGGTCTTTGCAATTTCCCTTTTGTACCTTGGTCACTATCATTTTCTTCCAGGTCTCCAAGAGGCTTGCATGTCCTGAATAGTTCCTAGACCCACGCCCTGAGCCACTGACTAAATG
>NW_005345377.1:0-432 GCF_000412655.1 Myotis brandtii | reverse complement strand
CTCTTACCGGGAAGGAGAAGGCTCTGGCCAGACAAAGAGGACAACCCCAGCTGCCACTGTGCGTCCCCTCCACGCCGGAGGACCGCCATCTGACCTGAGGCAGTGCCATGGTCCTGGTGCCCAACCAGAGGCAAGTTGAATCGAAACCTCCTTTTCTGTTTAATAACTCTTTTGGTGACACTATTGTTTTTTATGACGTAGAGAACAGAGTGATTGACTCAGGATTATGTGTTACTGCTTGCGAACGCATGGCCAGACTTTAGCTTCTCTGGGCGTCTCTCTTGTCTACAAACTCTAGACCGAATCACCCCTGATGACTACGGACAAATATTCTCAACAAACGAAACCAACCCAATACAGCAGCATAAGGACAAGAGTATCTACCATTACCAAGGAGGACTCATCCCAGGAATGCAACTTAGGAAAATCAAT
>NW_005345376.1:0-839 GCF_000412655.1 Myotis brandtii | reverse complement strand
AAAATATAAGCATGCATTATTTGGAATGACATTTACAAGGTAGGATGCTATTTGTATTCTTTATATATGTACACATACTATTCCATATGTCATCTATATATCATGTCAGCCTCCTGGTAAGAATCATCTGTCTGGGCAGGAGGCCCAGATTTAGCACAGGTGGGTATGGGAGTGGCAGTATTCCACATATGTAATCAAAATACCTTGCATCGTCCATTCCTGAAGGAAGAGTAGCAAATTGTGAGTCTCAAAAGTGAGAAGGAGAAGGTGGAATTGGAGATGGTAGTGGAAAACTGAACCAGCTCCTACATTACATAGGAGCTACTTTCCTTCCTTCAATGTATTATTTAAATAATATGTGACATTAGAATAAACATAATTTTCCTACATACCTCAATGCAATGTAAATAAAATAGTTCAAAAGTATAAGATCATTGGATGTAATATTGATTGTCAAAATCTCAAAAGGATGCCATAGGGACCTTTGATGGATATCTTCTTGCAATAAAAGGGCATGACATTCTCTTTCAATAATGGAGGATGGAGACCATTCTTAATAATGGGAGCATCAAAATCTCATTTAACATACATTCAAGTGGACGGACATATCAATGTTTTTAATCTGCTAGAGAAAGAATAGAAAGTCCAAGAGAATTGCAATAGTGCCTGAAACAGACTGGATCATTAAATGGCTATTTGAATGCTTTACAACCCCTCCCCACCCCCAAAAAAGTTGCTTTTTATATTCCTGTTTTACTCTTTCTGAAGACTGCATTTGACAAAAAAACTCATTGCAAACTCGCTCTTATAGCAATGCTATTTCCTCTTTGTTGGAAAAG
>NW_005345375.1:0-230 GCF_000412655.1 Myotis brandtii | reverse complement strand
ATAGATCCAGAGACATTGAAGCATCAAACAGACCATCTAATGTCAGAGGGAAGACAAGGAAGGGGGGGTAAGAGATCAACCAAAGGACTTGTATGCATGCATATAAGTACTATAACCCATGGACACAGACAACAGGGTGGGTGAAGGCATGTGCTGAGTTGGGATGGGAATGGCCAGGGAGACGTCAATGGGGAAGGGAAGGAGACATATGTAATACTTTAAACAATAAA
>NW_005345374.1:0-1497 GCF_000412655.1 Myotis brandtii | reverse complement strand
AAAAATGAAATGTGGGAATATATATAAAAAGCTCCTAGCCAGGCAGAGATGCCAAGAGGTTTTCAAAAGACATCTCTTGCTCCCATCCTGACATACTTGTTTTAACCTGGAAACCACTGGGGTCCCCTCTCAGAGCTCTGCCGGCATTCTCCACTTCCCTCTGCCTCTACCTGTCTGACAGGGCCTAGGAAACCCTAATATCCATACCAGCCAACCCACATCTTTCCCACATCTTCCCTGAACGGAACTTCCATGACCTGAGTTCATTCATTTCTTTTGCTTATAACCTGTGTCAGTGGAAAATGACCTTCCTTCCCCCAACACACACTCCCAGAGGTCAAACTTTCTTTTGGAACCGGAAGATAGTTTAAAGAGATAACTCTATCATCTACCTCCTTACTGGACAGGTCGGGGAAGTGAGCAGTGGAGAGGAGATGTGAGTTGCCTAGGGATGACTTCCTCTGTATTGCTCTCAGAGCATGGACTCTGTATCTAGAAATTTAAGGTTCTAAGTCGAGCACTTGTATTTACACAGTGTGTGATGCTGCTTAGTACTCCGGAGCCTGTTTCCTCATCTATAAAGCTGGCTTAACCTTCACTGGCTGTGATACGGAATATGAGCACATTCTTTGGAATAGTCAAATGATTCAGGGTTTTCCACCCAGATGATTTTTTAGTGCTATTCTCTGTCCTTACAATCCTTTCTGGTCAGATAACATAAAAGTGTTCAAGTGAATTTTCTCAGTTCAAGAAGACACCTCTGGTCATTTTCAAAAAAAGGAATGTGGTCACCAGGTCGTGTACCGCAGTGCACTGCTCTACCCCAGCCGGTATGGGTGCTCACACCATGCTGTATGTCCTTGCTAAGTCACCACTGGGGGTCGGGTAGCCAGGTGCCGTCTCCATCCCCTACAGATGGGGCTTGGAGAGTCCACAGTGGCTGTTGGAGCTTGGGTTTCTCTTCCACCCTGTCAGGGTTTTCACCTAGTGGTGGCCACAATAGATTTTGACTCCCAAAGTTCTAGCTCTTTAGTGACCCACCTTTTCTAATTTTTGCTCGGCTATAACCGCATTTTCCTAAGGCACGCACACCGTCTCAGATGGCTGGGTCTGCAGCTTTCCGGTCACAGAGACATGCAGGGACTGCTTTTCCTGTCTCCTGACCTTCTAGCCTCCAATGTTGAATATGTGCTAACTCCTTCCCTCTTTTCTGTTCCAAGATGAACAGCATCTTTTCCAGGTGAAGATCCCATTGTCACAGGTGGAATGGCACCTTTCTTCCTCAAAAGGTGCTCTGAGGATTATGGTGTTAGGCGTCTGAAGAAGGAAGGTGTTTTCTCTCACTTCTGCCACCCAAGATGAAGGAAGACTTAGATACAGAGATTTATGTAGAAGAAGCATAGGAAGATTAAATTTAAAAAAATAAAGTTTTTATTTTTGTTTTTTTTTTGTGTGTTTTCTTACCTACAAGAAGAAAAGAAGGGAGAAGGCTGGGAT
>NW_005345373.1:0-2125 GCF_000412655.1 Myotis brandtii | reverse complement strand
GTAGAAAAACCTCAAACAGGCAATTTTCATGTCTTTAAAATCACCTTGTTTCCTGTAGCTTCATTAGTTTTCTAAGGCTGCCATAACAAAATGTCACTGACTGGATGGCTTAAAAAACAGAAATTTATTTTTCACAGTTCTGAAGTTTGAATGTCCCATAGCAACATGTTGTGTCTTTTTGTTTTTGTTTTTGTTTGTTTGTTTCCTGAGGCCTCTCTACTTAAATTGCAGACTGCTGTCTTCTCACTGTGACCTTTTTCTCTGTGTACACATCCTTGATATCAATCCCTTTTCTTATAAGGACACCAGTCTATTGGCTTGGGGCCCCACCCTTATAAACTCATTTAATTATCTCTGATAAGTCACATGGGTTAGGACTTCAACATATGCATTGGGGTTGGGGAGCACATTTCTTTCATAAAACAGTAAATTATGACACTGTCAGTATGTTTGGGATGGGGAATATTTTGGAGTATTTCCTAACCATCATTTACTAACTCATCATTGGACACACTGAATGTGAGTTCCAGATTTCTATGGGTTTTTTTAAGCATATTAAGTAAACAGGTATTTGTTACATATTTCACAGAAGCTTCCAAGGTTATCGATATAAAAATTCCTGAATACTGATGAAAGCTTTGCACAGATTTTCAAAGTGAAGCATAAACATAAAAATAAAGAACTTGGATTTTGTATGTAAATATACAACTAACAATGGCTCTTATTGGCTAATTGAAGTTCCTCCCCACCACTCACAGTCTTGGAAATCAAAATACTAGAATGGGTCTGGTTTTGTCCTATAATCATCCTCAGGTAAGTGTGTGAAAAAAGAAAGATTCAATACTCAAAGTCAATGTCATTAAAATGAAAAATGTTTTTATGAGAAAGCCCAGTCCCAAGGTATTTTTCTGTCTCATGACTTGCTCTCTACACACAATAAGATTTCATGAGCCAATTATCTGTGGGTTTTATCTCTTCCTCTTGGGTGTGCCCACAGTGTTTATTACCTTGGTTGTAATGAAACATAGTGTACCTCCTGAGTATGGTAATGCTACAGAAATCGCTCTTTAGTTTAAATACAGTACTTAGGCACATCGCTAAAAGATGAGTGTGTAATTTAATATATAAAACACTTGGCAAAGCACTGTTTGAAGGAGACAGAAATAAAGTTTGGGTGGATAGGAGGATGAAAAGCCCTGCTAGCCATCTTCCCTCCTACTGCATTCCCTGTATCAGCTGCTCAGCCCTAGTGACTCAAACTTCTCATCCATTCAAGTTGTGAAATGTGAAAACCATTAGTCTTATTGAATATCACATAAATTATCTGTTTCCACTCTTAGTATGCCTTAGCTATATTTATATAAAGAACTATATATAGTAAAATAACTCATTACCATCTAAAAAGGAAAAGTTCCTAATTTTATTATTTGATTGGTTAGAAAATACTTGGGAGAGAGTCTCAACTTGTACCCACCCATGTAATTTATGTTGTCATACTTATTCCATGCTCTTGAGCAATTTTAGAAGTAATCTAATAATGATGCTCCTTGACATTGTTTTAAATATTTGAAATTATTCACTATTCTCTCTCTTTGGAAACCCATTTTCCTCTTTCATTATTTTCATTAAAAATGTTTTCCGTTCTCTGTTTCTGAATAGACTTTGGAAGCACAGTCATTTTGGCCTTGCTTTGTCTGTTTCTGCACCTATTTTATTAAAGATCTCAATCTGGGTGTTATTAATCATAGTAGGTAAACTGACTGGGGCTTTGCTATACTTTTGGTTAATTCAATACATGCCATCTATCAAAAAAGCATGGGACACATATATACTCCTTATGTGTGGTAACAATAATGTATCTTTCTCACATATGAACCAAGCATCGTAAGACAACTTAATGCTAAGGTAATAAGGTAGTTAAGGAATATTGCCTAATCTAGTTTAAAATTATGGCAATAAAATTGGCATATTCTTCCCAACACTTTCATCAAAAAGTTGCCACTTTAAAATATCTCTTTAATCACTTGTGTGATTTTTTTGTGAAAAGAATATACCTTCATTCTGTACCATACCTCTATCTCTTTAAAATACAAAATTGAGATCCAGAGACAGAGAAGCATCGATC
>NW_005345372.1:0-368 GCF_000412655.1 Myotis brandtii | reverse complement strand
CACAATACCTACATCAAAGGCAGCAGTGATAGGCTTTGTTTCTCAATAAACACTTAGAGAAGGTGGCCTAATTACCATATAATTAACAAATTTGATACAAGAATGTCTGAGTGATTATTATTGTAGGCATCCAGCAAGATGGGGTAAGGATGGCAAAATAGCAGAGCAACTGCCTAACACCAGAGGAAAAAATTTTAGTACATTTAATTATTGACTCTAAATTCACAATTTAAATTTGGTCTCCTGTGGCCTCTAGCTTGCAAATAAAGTATTTCTTTAAAAGAAAACAACTGGCGCTAGCTGATTGCTCAGTGGTTAGAACATCGGCCTGGGGACTAAAGGGTCATGGGTTCTATTCTAGTCAAAAG
>NW_005345371.1:0-399 GCF_000412655.1 Myotis brandtii | reverse complement strand
TATTCTAAAGCTCCATCCATGTTGTTGCAAATGGCAAATTTTATTCTTTCTTATGGCTGAGTAGTATGCCATTGTGTATATGTACCACATCTTCTTTATCCAGTTCTCCATCTATCACAGGACCCTTTGCTTATTTCCATGTACCAGTATAGAAACCCTGTTCAGAGTATGCCGGATGTTCAAGGCCACTCTGAGTGTGGGAATTTTAAGCAAATTGTTCAAGGTACAAAGCAAGGATGCAGCAAGCTATACACTGCACAAGAATGCCCTTCAAGAACCAAAACTATTGATGTTACTATTTAGATAGAAGCCTCTTTTGTTTGAGCTTGTTTGAGCTTGTATGTAGTTGCCATTGACCAGCCAGTACCAGAGGGCTGTATTATGGGGAAGATGTGTTAC
>NW_005345370.1:0-307 GCF_000412655.1 Myotis brandtii | reverse complement strand
AGGTTGGCTGGACAGCTAGGGGGAGGAACCAGCTGGGTGGAGGGACACCAGAGGGTTAGCCAGTCCCAATAGATGTGGATCAGGGCCAGCCAACCAGGGGGAGGGACCAGCAAGGGGGAAGCACTAGGCAGGGGGGAGAAGTGTGGGAGGTTGGCCAGCCAGCCCCATTCGAGGTGATCTGGGTGGCTGAAGGGGGGGAGGGACTGGCCGGAAGGAGGGACTGCAGGAGATTGTCTGGCCACAAGGAAGGACCAGGGGAGGTGGGCTGGTCACAGGAGGTTGGCTGTGGTAGCACACTGACCACCAG
>NW_005345369.1:0-998 GCF_000412655.1 Myotis brandtii | reverse complement strand
TGGACGCAGACAACAGGGGGTGAGAATGGGGGCAAGATTGGGGGGATGAGGGGACAATGGGGGGGTAAAGACACATTTGTAATACCTTAATCAATAAAAAAATTTTAAAAAAAGAGGGACAGAGGGAGAGAAAAACAATGGAAGAAGAAAGCAGGGCGAAGGAAAAATGGTGAGAAGAGATAAGGGAAGGAAAGTGGAGAATACATGAATAAAAACATTATAGATCTATTTTGTCATTGGTGAATAAACAACATGCTCTAAGAATGTGCAGAGGAGAACATAAAGGCAAGGGAATAATTATCTCTAAGACAACCATGTGGTTTTGATACCACAAAACTAAGAATGTCTGTGGGGAGAAAAAAAATTATACCTCGCTCTCACAATATGGATGTTGATATGGATTATTGTATCACTTCAGCTGAAATGCTCTTTTTTTTTTTTTTACCTCCCACTCTCTTCACAACCACTGAAACCACCCTTGTCATTGTTGCCAACAACAGCCTCCATCTTGCCAAATCCAATATTTTAGTCTCAGAATTCATCTTACTCCATTGTGCAGAAGCAATTGACAAAACTGATCATATCTTCTTGTTCAAAACACTTCTTCGCATGACTTTCAGGACATTATATTTACTTGGAGGTTATTTATTCTACCTCCAGCTATGCCTTCCCCAACATTATTTGGTAATTTTCATATTTTTCCCCACCTCTCCCCTGAGCTTTGGCCTAATATATCAAACTAGGTATTCAACATATTTTTACTTGGGTGTTTAATAAGAATTTCAAATTTAGCATGTCTGAAACAAAATTATTTCCTCTCCCCATCATTGACTTAGTCACTAAGCGCCAAAACCCTACATTTAGTTATTCCCCTTGTGTTCCATATAAGTTGCAAATCCTAACAGCTCCACTTCCAAAATGGATCCAAAATGCAACCAGTTCTTATCACTTCAACCGGTCCCTTCTTTTTAAAAAAAATATATTTTTTATTGATTTCA
>NW_005345368.1:0-219 GCF_000412655.1 Myotis brandtii | reverse complement strand
AAAAGAACATTATTATACAATGTTATATATGTAAAGTGATATAATATTATTTAAGGTAGACTCATAAGTCAAAGATGCATAATGTAAGTCATCTTTACAATAACCACTAAATTAAATAAATAGTTAACAAGCTAATAATGATGATTAAAATGTAATTCTAAAAAAAAATACATAATTACTCTAAAAGAAGTCAAAGTGATAAAGGAACAAAGTACAGAT
>NW_005345367.1:0-476 GCF_000412655.1 Myotis brandtii | reverse complement strand
AAACATGTTCTACTTTCCTTGCATACAGAGTTGTTTCTCATAATATTTCTAGTAGTTTTTATCAATGTAAGAAATGTCCAGACCTGAACAGAATTTTTATGAGTTTATTGAGCCAAACTGATGACATACCAGAAAACAAGATTTCAATGCTCCCGTTCCTTTCACATATTTGGAATTAAGAAGGGGATGTGAGGAAGATTACATCAAGATGGGAGAAGGCAATGGAGTGGGGCGGGGAGGGGACCTCTGATTGGTTTTCATGATAGTTAACAAGATTATGTGCTCCCTTGAGGGTCTCTACTTTGAGGAAGGGTCAGGCATTTCAAAGGCATGTTAACCTAGATGCACGGGAACAATGTGCAGGGTTTGCTTAAGGCAAAGATCAATCTTTTATAGGCCTGGGATGTGACTACCCACAACAACCTGCCCAGGAATTTATGATCAAGTTGATGCAGGCACTCCAGGGGTCCGGAACC
>NW_005345366.1:0-825 GCF_000412655.1 Myotis brandtii | reverse complement strand
TGTAAAAAATCAATAAAATATATATTTAAAATAATAAAAAAATGTTAAAAAAAAAAGAGGGCGGAACTGGGGCTGAGGGGGAGTCGTAGAATCGGGCATGTAAGAGGTCTCAGCATAGAGTTCACTGGGACCGGTGGGCAGAAGCCGGGGCCCA
Source organism: Myotis brandtii (assembly GCF_000412655.1). Classification (NCBI taxonomy): domain Eukaryota; kingdom Metazoa; phylum Chordata; class Mammalia; order Chiroptera; family Vespertilionidae; genus Myotis; species Myotis brandtii. The sequence continues at coordinate 671 of NW_005345366.1, read as the reverse complement.
GGGAGGAAAGGCAGGGCTCGGGATGGGATGTGAGCTCCTCTCCCGTGGGGAAGGGGAGCCTCAAGAGGATTAGGAGGCAGGAATGCACCTGCAGTTAGTATTGCAGAGTCATCTGCCGCAACGGAGGGGGTGGATTTGAAAAGATGAGCGGATCAGGCTCTTTCAAGTTTTAAGGGATAGAGACTTGCTCACTCGGTGGGGGACTGTGGAAGGGCTTCCTGGGGAAAGTGGGGAAGTCATGGAACCATGTCAACCGCTGCACAGCCAGATCTCATGAAAATCAGAACAACGTCGCTCCTGGTCTGCCCAGCCCCTGTGCGGTCTTGTTGCCCATGTGGCTGTAGGCCCCCTGGTGCCTCCCTGCTCAGAAGACACAGCTGCTCCATGAACTTCTCTGTGTGTCTCAGCTACCCAACGGGGAGGGTTTGATTGACAGCCAGTTTGAGTCCAGTGTGAAACCGCCCACCCTTACCCCATTGGGGCAGGTCTCTGATGCTGGGCCTCCTCCTAGGCCTGTGATTGGCTGCCTTGGGTCAGATTCTTTCATCAGCGGTGGCCATTGTGGGGCTTGTGGTTAAAGCCATAAACTATGTGGCTTAAAGCCATAAAGTAGGCAAAACTCCAATGTGATATCACCCTACACCAGTGATGGCGAACCTATGACACACGTG
>NW_005345365.1:0-1173 GCF_000412655.1 Myotis brandtii | reverse complement strand
GAGCTCGTCTGAATTCTACTGTGAACAGTCTTGGCAGACTTTGGGGGGGGGGCGGGGGTTATTTCCAGTGGAACAAATGATAAGCTTGCTATACAACTTGAGTATCCGCCGTGACTTTCAAAGCACTTCCCACGTCAGGAGCCACTTGGGTTCAGTCACAGTTGTCACGCTGCTCCGCTCCTGAAAGTGCCACTTGTGGGAAATGGGCTTGTTAACAGGAGTCGTCGTTAGCGTGAAGGGTGCTGACGGCTTAATAAGAGTCATTCCCCCCAATGAGCTTTAAAAGGCTGTTACGAAAACTCAACTTCTGTCACGGATGTGAATTTGGGGGGACTCCTTTGTGCAGACACTTTTGTTAATCCTTAAACATCTGTTTCAGGGGTCAGAGAGCTCTTGATGAGCTAAAACCTTTCTAAAACCAAAATTATAGAATCCTTTTCTTCCTTTATTTGGAGGGAGGAATTGGAAGACTGCATTAAGAATTTCACTTTAAAATGCATATTTAAAAATTCTTAGGTGTCCCAGGAATCAAGGGACCGTAAAGTGACTTTTTTTTTTAACCATACTTTGTTTTTAAAGATTATATTCCAATTTTAATCATTGTAAAATAGCACCTGGCATTACGAAATATATGAATACCAAATTCATCCCCACGGGTCAGCAATCACTACAGGCCTTTTAGGGACAGAGGGTCACTTTAACGTTGTTTTGCTGGAAGGATTCCTGTTCTTTCTCATGGTAAGCGGACATGTAACACGCATGAATTAATTCTAAGAGGACCGACGTGTGAGAAGATAAGACACTGGTCAGAAGTTCTTAGTACAGTTCCACGTTTGTTTAAGTTTGGAATTGAGATGGACTCGATCAGCTCTGATACCCGTGAAGGTATCAGAGTTTTAGACTGAGTTTTTCTCGCTCTCAAAAATCAAAACACAACCACAACGTTTTAGCCATTGCTGTTCCCAGATCGGCCCCAGGAGCACCCTGTCCACTGTTCACTGTCTTCGCCAAGGGCTCCGCTTCCTCAACTTCCTCGTGACTTGAAACCTCTCCGGGCTCCTGGGAAGGTGCCCGGCGGGCGGGCCCCGTCTCGCCCTCGTGCGTGAAGCGAGTGAGTGGGCACGGACAGAGAGCGTGCCGTCATGGAGATCCATGTTTCTTCGTGTCTGCTGG
>NW_005345364.1:0-806 GCF_000412655.1 Myotis brandtii | reverse complement strand
AATGGAATAAAGACAATCTCTTCAATAAATGATGTTGGGAAAATTAGACAGGTACACGCAAAACAATGAAACTAGACTACCAACTTACATCAGACACAAGAATAAACTTGAAATGGATTAAATACTTAAATGTAAGTCTGATTTCTGTCTCTAAAGATTTACCTAAAGTTGAAATATCATAAAAATAGAAACATATAATACATGATCTTTTATAACTGGCTTCTTTACTTAACACGTTTTAATATTCATCCATGCCGTAGTATGTATCAGTACTTAATTCCTTTTTAAGACACAATAATATTCCATTGGACATACACGCATTTTGTTTATCATTCATCAGCTGGCAGACACTTGGATTGTTTCTATCTCTAGGCTAGTGTTACTATGAACACACGTGTACAAGTTTTTATTTGTAATGGATTGTTTTCTTAATGCAACCCTTCCTTGTCCTTAGATGAGGGAAAGCAAAGAAGATATGTTAAGGAAGGGACTGGAAATAAAATTAACATTTAAATATCAGATTAATAACATTTAAAGTCTTGATTAGTAATAAGAATTAATATTTAAATTGATAAATTTAACGTATTTTCTCTCGTGTATCATTATAATTCTGAAGTAGACAACCACTTTATAGACCAGGAATCTGTGGCCCAGATGGTTAAATAATTTGTCCATGGTCGCACACTGGAGACCCCAGGGTTTTCTGACCCAACCCTGCCATTCTGACTACCTTACTCATCAAACTAGCATTGGAGGTGAGAGAATGGACGAGAGGTACATGCCTTGACAAGGAATTCTTACCAAAC
>NW_005345363.1:0-1209 GCF_000412655.1 Myotis brandtii | reverse complement strand
CTGAGCTCAAAAGGTTCGCCATCACTGGCCTAGACACAGTGGAAGCAACAATCCTGCACGGAGATTAATGAAGACCTGTGTCGCACAGCCTTCAAAGCTTCTGCCTGCTCTCAAAGTCATGCACTAGGTCTCATACTAATTAGAGCAGAACAGACTGGGTGCCTTTTCTTTTGGGTAGAAAATTTTAAACCAAGAAACTGCTTCCCCCTCTTTTGATGTAACCTGACAACCTGCTGCATAGGGAGCGTCTCCTGTATTGAAGTGAAAGATAAAGAAAGCTCCAAGGTGCTAATGGAATTCCTATCTCCTCTTCTCCAGAAACCAGAAAAGCAGAACGAACAAAGCAGTTTCAGTTCTTAGAATCTCAATAACCCCAATAACCCTTCTCACATTAAAATCCTTTTGAAACATCATTAACTGTTGCAAATCAGATTTGATGCTTAATATGATCGTGTATAAACTAGTTCCATGGAGGAAATTCCCAAAAGGAAAGCAAAAGTATGATCTTAGCTAATAATTTGTTTATCCCATAGCCAATGAGATAGTCTCTGTGAGGGCTTAATTAAAAACTGCCAAAAGCACTCATATCAGCTTTCAATAAATGAGCAAAGATGGGTTTCCTAGATGAAGACAGGTATGACACATTTAGATCACTTCAAAGCTCTTGAATCCTGGAGACTAGATAAGTATATTTTTAAATTTTTATTAAATAGTTGTACTGCAAGACTATAACTCTTAAATAAATCTTCAGTAGCAGCTGCTACATGTCAAATACCTATTTCACTCCAGATGCTATTCTCAACACTTTTCATACGTTTATTCTTCCCTGCAAGCCTTCAGTGTTCCATCTGACATATGGAGAAACAGAGGCTGAGAGAGGCAAAGTCACATAAGGTCAATTAGTAAGTGTCATCATTGGGATTTGGTCCCAGGCCTAACTAATCCAAAGACTATACTGTAAATAATAATAATAAGCATGTAAGGTTATGAATTTGACAATAAACAGCTTTGACTGCATCCTATACACTTTTAAGTGTACTGTTTTATTTTTTAAATTGTCTATTACAGTTTTTATGTCTTCATTTTCAGACACATCTCTTGAGGTGTTCACATTTTTATGATGTATAATTAGAATTTGTTATACTATAAAATTATTAGCTGTTTTTTTGTTGGTCATATTTGTCTTGACTATGTCCTGCTACTTCTGAC
>NW_005345362.1:0-1292 GCF_000412655.1 Myotis brandtii | reverse complement strand
AAAAAATTAATAATTTCCAAAGCTTTATTCATAATTTAAACAACTATGTGCCTCAAGATGTTTACATGTTGAAAGTCAAGTTAGTCACTATGACAGACCCTGATGCAGCCCCATCCATTTTCCTTGGTTTTTCTTAGTATTTGCATTTAAAAAGTTAAAAGTTGTGAAATAGACTTTTTTTTCCCCTAAACTCACAGAATAATTCTCTTTTGAAATACCAGAAACAAGTGATCTCAGAATTGGTTTTTAAAAGAGTTAATTCAGTTATGGCACTTTTTTCTATTACTTATTTCTCCAACAAAAATTTTTTAAGTAATTAAACCTTCCTGTTTTTCTACCTATTTTTCTTTTCTCCTTTGGTTTTCTACATTAACTAAGTCTGCCCTTTTTTTGATGGTCTGTAAGCAAATACTGCAATTAGCATTACTTACTACATGATAGCTATAATGGTCACTATTGATTATTTTACAATTTAAGCTTGGAGTTTACCAACACTTTATTCCTACCTTACAACTTAGGTTTAAATAGTCATTTTGTTATTTCCAGAAGTCTCTGGAAAAATTGAAGATAGAAAAGCCACAAGCTAAATGGATAGATGGAAATTAAGGAAGAACTTTTGTGTGGGACTGCTGTGGGAGGAGGAAAGTGGCTGGAGAATAAATCAGACTTCCACTTGCCATGTTTACAAACTGATGGTTTTGATAGAATTGACATTACACACAAACCCACATGAAGGGAAGCAATGAATTTAGAGCTGAGCAATGTGTTACTTTCAGTTCCTTTTGGTGTGTCTTACAAACCAAATTGTTTGAGCTTTCTAGGCTAAAGAATTAGAGATAGCTTAACACATCTTTTATCAATGGCTCTTTGAGTCAGAATTCTTGACTCAACATATACTTTTTTCCTTGGCTAATGGCAATCCCAACAGCCATCTCGGAAGTGGCTAGTGCCACAATGTCACCCCCTTACTTGATAAGGCACCCTTATTGGCCTCCTTCCCTCCTATGACTTACTCTCTAATTGCCTACTGGATTTTCCCAGGTCACCTCCCTGACAAACTACTTGTAATCAAACCCTGTCTCAAGGTCAGCTTCTAGGAGAACCTAAACTATAGCCAGACAAAATCTAAGTTGTATCTTGGCATAAGGTAGGTTCCAAGTCCCTTACCACCCCCTCTTTGCTGTTCCTGTATGTCTGCTTTGTTTTTCTGTCCAGCTATTCCTTCCTAGAGAGCTTGGGGATGAGCAGATGAGCGGGGGAGAAGACAGTGAGGATGCTGAAACAAATAGGTA
>NW_005345361.1:0-380 GCF_000412655.1 Myotis brandtii | reverse complement strand
TCACTCACATGCCCGATGCCTTGGAGACGAGGGATGGGATGCTGCTGAGCCCTAGAGACTCGAGTTCTCTCTGGGGTCTCGGCGGCAAAGTAGCTGGACTTCCTACGTGCTGGTTCAGGGTCCGAGAGGGAGTGTTCCATGACACAGGAAGTAGGACTTTCCTGTCTCTTGAGGTTCAGGCCTGGAAACTGGAGCAGCGTCACTTCCACCACGTTCTGGTGGTCACCGTGGCCACAGCCTTCTCAGAGTCAAGGGGAGGGGACATAATCCCATCTCCCAGTGGGAGAGACGTCAAAGAGTGTGTGGCCCAGATGAACTGCCCCACAAATTCAACTGCTGAACAGCAAAAGCTGAGTGCAACTGCAAGTTTATCTAGTAAT
>NW_005345360.1:0-306 GCF_000412655.1 Myotis brandtii | reverse complement strand
TCTAGTAAGCTAATTGGATAGAAAAAACAACAACCCTTTCTCCCTATCCCTATAAGAAATGCAGGCTTGAGCAGGAAGGGGAGATGGTCTTTGAGACAGGAGTCTACCATTCTCCCAGGTTAGGGCACCAGAATAAACTTCTTTCCTTTTGCACCAGCACCTGTCTCATGAGTTTGGCTTTTGTTGTAGCCGGCAGTCAGACCTGCCTTTTGGCTACATTACCTTTTCCCATGTATATAATAGGCAAAGCATCTCATTTAGTTCTAAAAAAAACTCTGGGAAACTCTTCATGATGCAGATAAGAAA
>NW_005345359.1:0-1342 GCF_000412655.1 Myotis brandtii | reverse complement strand
AAGTGCTTAAAATAACATCCGGCATCACTATGAAGATGAAAGACATACCGGCTGTCACACTATTCTACTCATACCATATTTACAGCAGTGTAGTGAGCAAGGACCTTCAGATTCGAGAGATACCTTCAGGTGTTTTTTTGGTTGGACGTGCGAAGCCTCCTCAGGACTTTTGTTCGTAAATAGGTGATAAAGCAGAGATGGTCTTTGTTGGTAAACGTTCCCCACATCCTGGAAGACTCCTGAAGTATCAGGGAAATCTGCAGCAGATGGCATCAATGCACTCACCATCAGGGGTTATTTGGGACTGGTTTCTGATGATCGTTACTATAGATTGTACATTTGTGCATAGGATTAATTCATAACATTCTCTCTGATGGTTTAGAAAACTTGAACTAAACTCCACCACTGTCTCATCCTATTCCATGACATACATCTTACATTTCCCCCCAAAGAATTAAATTGATTTGTTGGGAAATTGAGCTGTCTCCACTTAACGATGTGTGGCAACTAGAATTCACTGTATACTCAAAACGGGTGAATTTTATAGTATGCCAATTATACCTGAATGAAGTCGTTCATTGTGTGATGACCCAGGTATGATTTAGCGCAGCGGTTCTGCAAGGCTTCCACTATAAAAAGCCTCCTCTAATGTCAAAAACTGTGTACTGGATTTTCAGCCCCCTGACATTGATCTTGGGAGCTCAAGGAGGTGGGGATCCTAGGTCTATTGGAAACAGTGTGAGCATTCTGACCCTGTCTTCTTACAACTCTGCTGTCCGCGCAGAAGAGCAAGTGAACATATCCACCCTCTTCGCAGTGAGTAAACACACTGCTCACATAGGCCGAGCTTTTTTGAATATGTGGCTTCTTTCACCCCCTGTGGCCTCTGCTCACTGACCACTAGGAAACCTCAGTGTGTGTGTGGCATTGCTATCTCGAACGCTCTCCCAAATCAATATATAGAATCAGGTTGAGTTAGGAGTGAGAAGACCATTCTGTTTAGTAAAGCTCAGGTAAATAGGTAAGTGTCATTACAAAGTACCTTAATCATTTTTCATCTCTTAAGGTGTTTATCTTAAGCTATCCCAATGTGGTTCTAAAACTGAATTGGGATGTTTTTGTAGGATTTAGACTTTAATCAAAATTTTCTTAATTTTCCTGTGGCTCCTGAGGGTGTTCAGCAAGAATATTAACTCCTTTAAATAAAGAAATGTTTCAAACTTCAGAAAATTACTGAGGTCTTTATGAGAAGCATGTGCTCATCTCCCACTGTGTCTAGTCAGATCACAATATTAGTGCACATCTGCTTCACAGGGTTCTGAGATCCTTCATCCAAAACACA
>NW_005345358.1:0-313 GCF_000412655.1 Myotis brandtii | reverse complement strand
AAACAGACTAGAATTCTTATTGCCTATTCATTTGTTGCTCATTTTTACCTATTTCTATGAGCACCAATTCTATTGTATCCTTAAGGTGCTAACTCTATTAAATTCATATCCTAAAGGGTTTGTCGAAGTGTTTTGGGAGTATGGTGGGCTGTGGTGCAGTTTCCAGTGTATTATTGTTCAAAGAATACTAGACTAGGACTCTAGAGTCACGGATGCTGCTAACCACATTGTGATCATCAATTTCTGCATCAAAATGAAGATGTTTGACTTTATTTCTTTTTATTCCTAACATTGGTTGGTCCTGGAATTCTAT
>NW_005345357.1:0-512 GCF_000412655.1 Myotis brandtii | reverse complement strand
CCCCCTGTTTAAAAAGTTTGAGGACCCCTGCTGAAGCATGCAGAGGGTAAAGAGTTGAGGAGAAAGTGTAGAAGAAAAGCAATGTGTCTATTTGAGGCTTCTGTCCCCAGTTTCACTTTGCCCAGGAAGATCCATCAAGCCAGGAAGAGTCCAACCACTCTTCTGCCCTCCCCAGATCAGCCCCACACACAGTTGTAGGATGCCTTTGTGCTCCTCAGCCAGCGCCCAGGCCTTGAAGCAGACCACTCCCATTCGTTTTCCTTTGCCACAAGCTTGATAAGCTCCATATCTTTTCTTCTATCGATATGTAACGAAGGTTTGATAGATTGCAGGCTCTGTCCTAGGCACTAAGGGCAGACTGGTTGCATCATTCAGTCTGGCTGCCATAATCAAATTCCACAGACTGGGTGGCTCACACAAGGGACACACATTTCTCACAGTTCTGCAGGGAAGAAGTCCCACACAGGGTGCCAGGGTGGCTGGGTTCTGGTGAGAGCCTTCTTCGGGGTTGC
>NW_005345356.1:0-345 GCF_000412655.1 Myotis brandtii | reverse complement strand
TACTTAACCACAGAAAACGTATTTACTAGGTTTTTCCCATTGAATCTGTGGCAGCATCAGAAAAAAAGAGGGTGCACTTTAATTTCAAAAACTTAGGCTAGAACAGGCCTTTTTTTTTTTCTGGCTGTAAACACACTGAGTATTCTCTTCCTTTGGTGAGCTCAGATGGAAGATTTGGAAAATAGGGCCTTCAATTCTCAATTTTACATAGATTGTGACCCAGTACACTGTAAACCTTCTTGTCATATAGCATGATTATGGAATTAAAGATCCTTGCAATAAAGGAAGCCTTAGAAATTATATAGCATAATTATTGGGAGAAACCAAGATGGCGGCATAGGTAAA
>NW_005345355.1:0-566 GCF_000412655.1 Myotis brandtii | reverse complement strand
TGTTTCTATCTCCTTCTCCCTTCCTCTCTGAAATCATTAGAAATATATATTTTTTAAAAGAACAATAAACCTCCTGCATTTCAGCAGAATTAAAAGAAAGAAATACACATTCCTGGTCACTTCTAGCTTGACCTCTGCAATGGGAATCAGTTTCCATGGCTTTCTCTTTCAAAGGCATTTCAGCCTTTACATGCACCCACTTCAGTTTACCTTCTGTAACAAAGGGCAATTTATTCCTGTTTCAGAACCTGAGAGCTGGACCGTGACACCGCGGAGGGGAACGACATCGCCAAGAATAAGAAGTGCTTCCTAAATCGAGTGTCCACCACAAGAAACCAACAGCAAGGCTGTGCTTGTGCCCAGATGGGCAGATGCTAATTTTCTGTGCTTAAAATTCCTTAAAAGTTCCACTGTCCGCACTTGGCACATCCAAGAGGGTTTTACTGAGCACATCAGAAGGGTATCCCTTTCAAAAGAGCCACTGCATCCAACAGGACATAAAAGTGCAATGTATCACTCTGTCCAGGTTCCGCACGGTCCCGGCCCACATGCTAAGAGCCCCTGAA
>NW_005345354.1:0-214 GCF_000412655.1 Myotis brandtii | reverse complement strand
AATTAATAAATGTAATTTAGCCATTCAGTTACAGACCAAAGAAGGCATTTTTAGGCTCACTGGGATGAGTTATTACAACAAATCTGGCAGGAGAGACAAGTTGAGAATGAAAGAAAATAAATACACTTGCCCTGTCCTCTACAACCTGATAATTATGACCAAGACATGTCCTTTTTCATGAGCCAATATTGTTTAAATACAATATTTCCAGAGT
>NW_005345353.1:0-1130 GCF_000412655.1 Myotis brandtii | reverse complement strand
GTTACAGGAGCAAATGACTCCATCAGCTTGCTCAGTAAATACCTGTTGAACAAATTAGTTAATAATTACTTTTTAGGTGGCAGCAACTGCCTTTTTAAATTTTAAACCTAAATTGCTCTGAGTAACCTAGGGAGAAATGATTCAAGTTGTAGAGCATCTAGAAAGACTCCCGAGTCTCCCTCATGTCGGCCTGATCTCCATTAATTCCTCTCTTTAATCAGAGAATGAACGGAGCAAATAACTCAGTCCAGTCCCACTAAAACCTTAGCAGCTCTGGACATCAATAAATTAACTCTCTTGTGGTGCCAGGTCAAACCTGCCGCCCAGAATGAGGCTTTAATATTTTCCAAAGACTTTACTGTATTTCCTCTTTTTCCTATTTTTACATATTTTCTCCCACCCTTTGCCCCCAACCCATATATGAGCTCAGAGAGATTTTATTTCCCTGACTATTTCATGAGCCCATTGCCCAAGGACCATAGAAGGAGGGGAGAATTGGGGCATGAGGTAAGTGCAGGTGAAAACAGGCATGTAAGAGCACGCAAATCATCCATCTGGCCAACAGCCAGACTTCCGGCCATCTAAGATTCTCTAGTCCGGACTCTGCATGCAGGGAGAAGGAGAAAAAAAAGGATGCATTTTTCTTCACAAGCAGAGAGCAAGGAAGCCCAGAGAGATTAAGTGACTGGCCCAAGGTCACCCAACACTCTATGTCCAGCTGTGAGACCTGAAAGTCCCTCACTCAGCAGGTCTCCCAAGGCTGTTTGCGCACTTGGCTACCTGCGTGTAATATTCCTGGCTGTGAATGGGAGGAGAATTATGGGGGGAAAGCAAAGTTAAGGCAAATTATACCCCTCAGACTCTGGAGGCATGGACAGTCCAAAGGAACCTGTTTATTAGTGTGTGGGATGGCAGGGAGCATGAGTGCATTTATTAGTTATTGGTTGACACTCACCTGGGTCTTTCTCAGAGCTGCCCAAGGCCCCTTCTGACTTAATGTTAAAGTTCTACGCTCTCTCATGGACCTCTGCGAGCCGGAATGCATACAAAAGGCATGACAAAAGAGGAGCCAAGACTGTGAGCAAGGCCTGCTGTGTAATGTTGGACATGTCACTTGGTCATGGGGCTGA
>NW_005345352.1:0-211 GCF_000412655.1 Myotis brandtii | reverse complement strand
CTGAACAGGGAGAACCATGCCTGGGGAAGATACTGATGGTCATATCCTATATAATAAAAGCCTAATATGCAAATCGACCGAATGATGGAACAACTGGTTGGCAGGGGGCAGAGCCAGCAAGCGGGTAGCGCCAGGCCAGCCAAGGCGGGTACCAGTGGGCAGAGGGAGGGGACGGCGACCAGGGGTGACTGGTGGTGGCAAAGGGGCGATC
>NW_005345351.1:0-409 GCF_000412655.1 Myotis brandtii | reverse complement strand
GCGTCCTCCCTGCACCCTGAGGTCAGCAGGCTCAGGGCGCCCTCCCTGCACCCCGAGGTCAGCAGGCTCAGGGGAGTCCTCCCTGCACCCCGAGGTCAGCAGGCCCAGGGGCACCCTCCTCCCTGCACCCCGAGGTCAGCAGCCCCAGGGGCGCCTCCTCCAGCTCTAGAGATGTTTCTAATTCAGGGGAATTTGGTCGTGGGGACAGACACGGATGAGAGAGGCAGAGAGCAGAGACCGTCTGTCACTCTGTCCTTCGCCAGGACGGCCGGGGGGACACCGAGCGGCCAGTTTCTTGGACGCGCCGCCTGTGAGCAGGTCAGACCAGGGGCGCAGTGTATGTTCCTCGGCATGGCCCGCGGCATGGCCCGTGGCTTCCCCGTGATGCAGGGCGTGTCCACGCAGACGC
>NW_005345350.1:0-819 GCF_000412655.1 Myotis brandtii | reverse complement strand
ACACACACACACACACACACACACACAAACTTACACATACGTATATACATATGTACATGTGCACACATTGGTAGTTATGTTCTCTCTATTTATACATATATATATATACATGCACATATATGCGTGTGAATGAGAATTGATGAATATGTAAGCACAGTAGATTCTCATTTTCCACAGCAGTTATGTTATATATATACACACATGCATATGTGTATATACTCTATATGACATATATACACATATGATATATATGCCTGTGTGTATGTATATGTATGTGCCCCAGAGTGGATGGGTAGACTTTCTATTAGGATTTTATAGTTAACCAGTCACTGAACTTAGGAAGGAGGAAGGAGAATTGCCACCAGGGGCCGTGGTACCAGCTGAGCTGCAGGAAGGCAGGCAGTGGAGATGCAGCCGGGCTGGACCCGGCATGAATAGCACCGAGTCCCCTTTGCCTTAGTCTCTGCCTCAGCCCGTCCCTACGCACCTGCTTTCTCACTTGGCACGTCATGGCCACCACTGGGTCTACATTCTGAGCCCTGTTGCTGCCACATTCAGTGTCTCCCTTTTGCTTGCTTCATCCCTCCACCAGCCCATTGAGAAGGAGAAAGGATGGGAAACATGGTGTCATGGTTAACTGCCTTGAACTTGACGTAGTCAGGGAGATGGGTTTGCAGGAAGACAGCAGAACCTGTGTGAGCCCCACGGCTGGGTTACAGGAAAGAAGTTGCAGGAACACAGGGCGCCATTCTCTGTGGAAGGGGGGATTGTGGGAAGACCTGATAATGATGTCCATCATGGGCACAAACAACGTGCTTT
>NW_005345349.1:0-807 GCF_000412655.1 Myotis brandtii | reverse complement strand
AACAATAAAAATATACATACAAATAAAAATGAAATAATAAAGAAAATAAAATGTATAGTTCAATTTTATCCAGTTCTTTCAAATTGTGGATTCCTATACTTCTAAAGGATAGGGGAAAAAAAGAGGTACTTGATTACTATGGGTCAAAAGAAATATACTCCTGTTGTTGCTTTCCTCATCTCATAAGACACTCTGAGGACTATAGTTGTCAGTCCAGGCTTAGAATTTTTGTGCAGATTCCTGCCTATGACCAGTGTGTCTTTTAATTGGCCTTCTATTCTCTGGTCTCTCTCTGATCTAGTACATTCTCCATCCTATCACCAGATTTTTTTTTTTCCAAATCAGAGGACTGGTCATAATGATAGACTTTGGTGTTCCCAATGAATCGTATCTCCCAGTGTTCATGGTTCTTTAAAGCCAATACATTTTAATGCTGTTATTATTTATCAATATATAACTAAAACATTGGTCATATCATTCCTTAGCATAAACTGCCTTGGAAAAATTCCATGTTGTTCATAGTCCTTTACCTGGCAGAAGTTCATTCATTCTCTGTCCCTAATCTATCTTTCCAGCCTGATTTTCTTTCAGTATTTTACTTCTCTACTCCTGCTTCCCTACCCACTTCAGTGCAATTAAACTCTCACATTGTTTTTCCCAGGAATACCAACACCCCCCTGAACACATCTCACACTGCTCTTCCATTCTTTCTGTCCGAAAATTACTGTCTCCTGGTCCAGCTCTTTGAAAAGAGAAGGCATTAAACAACCTCAAAGAATAGCTATACCATAAAACATTTTTATAAAA
>NW_005345348.1:0-234 GCF_000412655.1 Myotis brandtii | reverse complement strand
AAAGAAAAATCAACCAAAAAAGTGAGTTCGCATGTCAGAGGTTCGCCATCACTGACCTAGGACATGGTAGCATTGACTATGCTTCAAGTGTGTCCTTCAAGTCCTAGTTCTATAGTAGCTTTCCCCCTACTTCCTCAGCCAAAATTCACTGCTTCCTCCTCTGTGTTCCAGAGCTCACTCTGTGGTCACACCTCTATTTAGCACTTATCAGAGCAAGGGTTAGATTTGAATCCC
>NW_005345347.1:0-787 GCF_000412655.1 Myotis brandtii | reverse complement strand
GACTCACTGCCTTTGCGCCCTCCACCCACCCCTCCCCTGTCTACACCACTCACGTTTAGGGAGTACCTCGTGCTCGTCGGATACTTGGGGAGGCCCTGGACCGGCTCTGTCCTCAAGGGCCTCATCGTCTGATGCATAACACAGGTATGCTCTACACCACTACGGAGGAAGGAGGGGGACTTTCTGGCTGGGACACGTCATAGAGGAGATGAGCTCCCAGGGGGCTGAGAGAGGAGCAGGTGCCTCTTATTCATCAGTGAACCAGAGACCAGAAATCCAGGGACCCAAGCCTGGAGCTCTCCGTACAATGGGGGCTGTCACTGGTTGCGGGTCCTGGCTGGGCACCCACCCCGTCTCCCTCTCACGGGGGTTTCATGGGAAATCTTGTGGTTCAGTGAATGGAACCCTCCTGAAGACCCCCAACCCCACCAAATGCTGGATCTCGCCATTTCTTACGTGGCCCCCATGTGTTAATGTTGATAGTGAAACTGGACAACCAATGGGTCCAGGCTGCCTGCCACTATTTGAGCCAATTATGCAGAGACAGGGTTGAATCATATGAACCTTTATTCCAGTACTGCCAGGAGCCTGGGAGAGCAGCAGGTCATCCACAGAACCTGTTCTACACCCCACCATAAGCCGGCTGCTTATATTGGGTAGAAGGACACATATTACACAGGGAAGCAGGGATTACAGGCATGGGGAAGTAGGCAATGTGGGCTGGGGCGGGACTCCATTGCTTGGGCAACCAGGTTGTTAATCTTTCCATGATAACAGGCAGTTCTTG
>NW_005345346.1:0-200 GCF_000412655.1 Myotis brandtii | reverse complement strand
GGTAAAAGAGAAAGATGGCAAGAAGCTTATTCCTGGGCTCACCTTTCCACTGGGTCCCCATCACTTCAGTCCTTCTGCGTTCACATGGAGGAAGGCTGACAGTCCTCAGTGGTCGAGAAAATACCAGGAACTTGCTGCATCTCTGGGGCCACTTAAACACAGGAAGTGGAGGAGAAACAGAAGTGTATGCTGCCCAAAGG
>NW_005345345.1:0-1132 GCF_000412655.1 Myotis brandtii | reverse complement strand
GCTCGCGAGCCGCAGTTTGCCGACCACTGCCCTAAGGTCCCTGGCAAACACTGTCCTCCCTCCTCACGCAGCTGTCCTGTTCAGACTGCAGGGTTCAATCTAAGCTGAAGGTGCCACTTCTGGAATGAACTTTTCCGCCTCTCTTGCACCTGGTGAATCGCCCTTGTGTTCCCGGAACTCGCACTGCCCACATCAAGCACATAGCAGAGGGGATGATGAACATGTATGTCCACACCCCCATCCATCGCGCTGTGAAAGCCGAGCCCGTGCACCGGGAGCCTCCTCACCCAGCCGCGTGGGCTGAACGCAGAAGGCAAGGACCATCACGGTGAAAAAATCGCCAAAGCAACACAACGCTTAAAAGGAGCGAGCCCCACGGAACCCCTGGCTCAGGAGCACAATATTCCTTCCACTATCTTTGCGGCACTTAATTCTTACTTTCACAAACAATTCCATGTTAATTAGACATAATGCATGCCAAGTTAAAGAGCATCTAGATATCATCTCATTTTATAATTAAAGCGATGCCCAGAAAGGGTGTTACTTGCTAAAGAAGAAAACACTATAAAACAGCAACGCCAAGACTGGGCATTTTGATGTTCTTCAATTGCATACTTTAATCTCAGGAGTCAGGGTTTTAAGTGTTGAAGTTGAAAAACTTGACCATTTTTTCATTTCTTCTAGGAGAGCAGATGACTGAAAACAGAACAGATGAATCACCAATTCACTTTAAAGGAGCCACAAAATTACCTAAAATGTTATAACAAACATAAGAATATTTAATTGCGGCATGAGAGTAATAAAGATAATACTGAGTCATTATTTTAATTATATGTTATAAACAAGACATGGGTATCAACTATATTCCAGGCCTGTGGAACACATTCGCTGAATATCTAAAGAGATATCTAAAAGAGGATTCTTACTCCAGAGAAGCTGAAAATGTGGAAAACAACACCCAACCATTACAAAATTATGTCGAAAAATCAGGTGAAAGTCGTCCCTTAAATTGTTCCCACTTTGAGGGAAAGCCTTTCTTCTCCGAGCGTCAGGAATGTGAGAAGTTACAACCTGCTGCCTGAGGCATCGGCATACACTGGGAATGTCTTAGCCTGGACAACGCAACCTCAGT
>NW_005345344.1:0-231 GCF_000412655.1 Myotis brandtii | reverse complement strand
GATGAGTTTTCAGCATCTGGGTTTGTGGCCAAACAAATAACAACAAAAACCCAAAACAACAACTCCAAGTTCTCTGTTTTTGCATCAGTGCTATATGACAATAAAAGTGAAAAATGGCTCAGTAAACTCAGAAGAAGATAAAAAAAAATCAAATAACGTGCCTACCTAGTCCCAAACCAGCTACATTTACCATAACTACACATACTTTTTTGATTCCTCTAAGATATTTTC
>NW_005345343.1:0-592 GCF_000412655.1 Myotis brandtii | reverse complement strand
TAAGTGAAATAAGCCAGTCAGAGAAAGATAAATACCCATATGATCTCATTAATATGTGAAATCTAATAAACTAAATAATGGAACTGAGAGCAATGATACATGGAACAGACAGGCCAGTGCCTGAGAGGAGGGGCATGGGGCTGACTGGATACAGAAGGTGAAGAGATTAGGTAAAAAATATAATGCATACCCCATGGACATGGACAATAGTGTGGTGAAGGCTCAGGAAGGGGGAGACAAGGGTGGATAGAGGTGGGCAAAAGGAAGTAGGAGGGGGTACCTACAATAATGTCAACACTAAAAATCTACACTAATTGACCGTACCTTCGCTACGCCCATCAGCCAATCAGAAGAGTATGCAATTAACCCAACAAAGATGGCCATTAAATTTGCATACTGCAGGTGGGGCGGGACAGCACGATTCTCCGTCCGCCCCACCACCATTCGGGTCTGCCATCTGCCACCCGGGGAACGGGCTTAATCCAGCAGGTGGTTATCTCCCGAGGGTTCCCAGACTGGGAGCGGGCACAGGTCTGGCCGAGGAACACTCCCCCGCCCCCGCCAGTGCACACATTTTTGTGCACCGGGCCTC
>NW_005345342.1:0-649 GCF_000412655.1 Myotis brandtii | reverse complement strand
AATTAATCTAAATATACAAAAGACTAAGTGACCATCTGACTATCTGACTGGTAGCTATGACGCACAATGACCACCAGAGGGCAGTTCTCGGGTGACGCACTCCAGACCAGAGAGAAGGGAACCCGATTCCAGGGTGCTTCACCTGAGAACTGCCCTCCTGCAATCCGGGACTCCTCCGGGGATGTCAGAGAGCCAGTTTCGGCCCAATCCCCACAGGCCAGGCCGAGGGACCCCACTGCCAGAGGGACCCTGCTCACTCCACAAATGTCCTTCAAGCCATGGTGCCCCAGGTCCGGCCGGCCAGGAAGGGACTGAGGGATGTTGGCTCCAGGGAGTGTCCAGCCCGTCTTACCCAGTCCCGCCCCGTCGGCCACCTTCTAATTAATTTCCTTTCAATGTGCACAAATCCGTGCACCAGGGCACTAGTTTTAAAATAAAACCTAACACTCATTCAGTCCTGAACGGAAACATGCTGGACTCCTAATCCATTTGCTAACATGCTTCTAAAATGGGAAATGAGCCCTGGCCGGGTAGCTTGGTTGGTTAGAGCGTCGCCCCGATATGCCAAGGTTGTGGGTTCCATCCCCCACCAGGGCGCATGCAAGAGCCAACCGATGATGCATAAGCCACTGGAACAGCAAATCTTTCC
>NW_005345341.1:0-1292 GCF_000412655.1 Myotis brandtii | reverse complement strand
GCAGTCTGTGTGTGTGTGTGTGTGTGTGTGTGTGTGTCCGCGAGCGCGCACGCGCGTGCACACACGTACAAACACGTGTAATTATGTTTGTAGGTATTACTTTTCAGTTTAATTTCAGGATGGTAAAGGGAGCATTTCACAATATTTATTATAAAAAGAAGCATTAAGTTGATTGAGTTGATAACAACTCTATTAATAAAGTACACACATTATTACAGTTATGAAATTGACAAGGTCCTTGGGAACTAATATATGACTGGCAGTCTGAGAGCTTTTGGAGATTCTAGAGTGAGTAAGTGTTCTTGTATCCAAAAAAATTAATGTACACTTAAAATATTCTTTACTTTTAAAGTTATTTTTTCAGCAGAGATAAAAATACAGTATAAACATCTATGAAGTTTCTCACCTAGAAAATATTTATTTTCTCGGTTACACTTCTGAAATATCAACTCTCTTTAGCTCCATAGTGGGAAAGTGTCCAAGACTGCATTACCAGTTCTCTTGTTCTCCTTCAGTTACAAAGGGAGTCTCACAATTCCCAACTCTCTCTCTATAGCCCAGTTCTTTTACTTAAGTCAGAATCTTCACATTCATTTCTCACCTGGAGTTCTCGATTTACATATTCTGCAGCCATCCAAAATCCTAAACTCATTACTAATTGATATTCTCAAATACATTCTTTCTATCTTTTCTCTGTGTGTGAATGACAAGAGTTTATCCAGTTGAACAGTGATAAACTGAATAATCATTTTAGATATCGTCCTGTCACGCATACCCAAAACACCTATCTTCTCATCTGCTCTGGAATCCTCCTCAGACTATTTCCATTGACACTAACATATTCTAGAGAAACATAATTTCTGACTTAGATAGTTAGAAAAGCTTCATAAATTGTGTACCTGTCTTAGTATCATCTGGTTTTATCTACTTCCAGTCCATTTTCTTCTCTAAAACATTCTGAGTAATTATTCTAGGAAGAAAATCTAGAAGTGCTCTGACTTTCTCCTGGGGGGATAGGTGGTTAAGAGCTGTGTATTTATTTGCAGTAGGCTCTTTGAACCTATGAACACAAGCCCTGATGGCTATCAGAGCAAGAATATAAAGAGGTGCATCCTCTCAATGGCAGCCACAAAAGCCAGGCAACCAGATGCATACACAAACTATTTTCAGGGAGATACTAGCAAACTGGAGAGGGACAATGGAAGAGTGTGAAGATGGTATAGCTGGCCTCCCTGGTTTCCAGAAAGGATTGCAGTAGGCTCCCAGATTTGTGTTATATTAGAAGCCCCTAA
>NW_005345340.1:0-2035 GCF_000412655.1 Myotis brandtii | reverse complement strand
GAGGAGATGGGGGGTCCGTGCAGGGGAGGAGATGGGGGATGTGCAGGGGAGGAGATGGGGGGCCGTGCAGGGGAGGAGATAGGGGTCTGTTTATGATGGGGGACAGAGGATCTTGGGTTGGGGGATCCCATCTTGGCTGGGGAACCAGCCACGCTACTTGCTCAGTTCTGGGGGTTCCCGGCTGCAGGACTCGCAGTGCCATGACTGGGACATTCCCGGGCCCCCCTGGGCTCCCCGATGATGGTCCTTCCGTCCAAGGCGGCGCACGCATGCCCCTCTCCTCCCATGGGACCAGCCCCTCTGAAGTTCACGGCTCTGTCAGGAGGCAGACACCCCTGAGCCGGCTGCCACTGTGGCACCGAGGAAGCGACGGCCTCGCTCGCACAGACCTGGCTGCGCCATCTGACTGAGGTCAGGTCACAGGACAGCACGGGGGGCGGCGGGCGGCGGGTGCCAAGTGCCACGTTTAAATTTAGTGCTTGTGGTGACTTCATCCCCGCCCTAAGGCGAGTCAGTCTCTGATGTGGCTTCTCGCCCTCCGGGCCGCGGTGTTTCATTCCTTCAAAGGCGGCCTCCCCCACTCTCCCAAGCTGTGGGGTCACTGAAGGCCCAGGAGGAAGGTGATGCGGGACAAGCACCCCCTGACCGCCAGGGGGCCAGCCCAGGTGCACTGGGGTCCCGGAGCCACGCATCCCCACCCGCCCAGCCCCTCTGTTCCTCATGTGTGTGGTGACGGGCAGCGTGGAGGCCAGTCCTGGCTCGGCCATGTGGCGGAAGGGCCTGGTTCCATGCATGGGGGTCAGCACTGGGTCTGACCCTCCGTGCACCTCCCCCCTGTCCTCCCCGTCAGCACCCACTCTGGGCTCCGGGTTTCCTCCCCTCCCAGCTGTGGGGGCCAGAGTGTGGCCCGCCCTGTACCCAGCCGGGATTGGTCTCCGTGGCTGCATAGCCACCGCCACAGGCAGTGCTGCCAGACCACGGACGTCACCCCTCAGTTCCAAGGCCCAGGCCTGGGAGGGCTGCTCCCTCGGAGGCTCAGGGGAGGTCCTCCCTCACTCACAGCCCGGGGTGGTAGTGGTGCCTGGCGACCCTCGGCCCACAGATACGTCACTGGTCACCTGGCTGGCCTCTCCCTGTGTCGGTCTCTCCCTGGTGCGTGTCTGTCTGAATCTCCCCTCTCATCACCTCACCCTCGTGTTGGCCTAGGGCCCACGTGACGATCACCCCTGCAAAAGCCTCATTCCCGAATAGCTCACTCTGGGGGTGAGGGCTTCAGCGTATCTTTTCGGGGGGACACAATTCGGCTCGTCACCCCATTGTGCGCAGCAATTCTCAGGTGACGGAGAGCAGCTGAGCATCAGCCAGACACCTGGCCGCCCCCAGTCCCTGTACAGAGACCCGGGGGAGGGGGTCACTGAGCCGACGGCTCAGACAGGCCCCCACCATTCGGGCCAGCGCACACCACTGGGCAGCCAGGCTGAGAAGCGCTGACTGGCCACCTGGACACGTATCTTTGGACCCAACTCCACCCCCAGTAATGCGGCCGCACCTGCCACCCTCGCCACTCAGATCGGCCCGTCTGAAGGGCTCCACTGAGCAGAGAGGCCTAAGTGGGGTCCCCCGAAGGGAAACGGGGCGAACTGTCCCCTGCAACAGCCTGGCCCTTCACAGAGGATCCTCATTTCTGCCGCCGGTGTGGGTAGACCCGGTCACAGGCTGCGCCTCCAGCGCCACCTCTCTTCCCAGGGGCTTCCTACTCTTGGGCCCAGGTGCTCTTGGCCCCAAAGGCCAGGGTCGGCCCGTCAGAGCCACTAGCAGGAGGAGCGTCCAGTGCGTCCCTCCCGAGGACCCCCCTGGCCCACCCGGTCTCCTGACGGGAGCCCTGGCCAGGCGCTCTGCTCCCAGGGCGTCACCTATGACCTCGGGGTTACAGAGCTGCAGAGGCCTGTCCGGGCGCTGACCGTGGGCACATGTGCTCCGTCCAGCTGCCCAGCTGGGCTGGCAGGGCAGGCCTGTGCTTCTCAGCGGCCAGGGT
>NW_005345339.1:0-994 GCF_000412655.1 Myotis brandtii | reverse complement strand
TTCCTGCTAGTTTTGCTGAGAGAAGTAAGGACCCATCATGGACATGAATCCCTGCTATAGGAGATCTTGACTCCCCATTCTTTTATCCCCCATTCTTCAAAGAAAGATTGCTGGTGGTGGTATTCCAATTACAAAGGAGGTATTCCTTCAAAGAAAGATTGCTGGTGGTGGTATTCCAATTTCTGTATTCTAGTTACAAAGGAGGAATTTTCTCATTGAAATTATGTTGAAATTGGTGTGCGGGTTTCCCTTAACTGATAATTAAATAAGTTACTGAGAGTTGACCTAAAAAGCTGATGGCCATTTTAAAATTATTTCTATGAGGAAAACATTTATAGATCCAAAAACTGGCTGACCACCAACAAACATTTGAAATACAATCTGTCATAGGTTGAGAAATGGTTGGATATTTTTTAAAATTTGATTTACACAAATTCTTTCAAGTGTGCATTAAGCCACAAGCATTTCTTGAGTTTCTGAATAATTGCATTAACAAATGTAGTACCTGCACTAACATATCTCTTAAAGCTCAAACATAACCTGGGGGTCCATCATACTATTTGCTTTACTTTTGTATATGTTTGAAATTTTTCTAAAAAGGATTTTAAAAAACCCTTCAAACATAAATTTCAAAAATCCCCAAAGGATCTACCTAGGGCCGTGGTCGGCAAACTGCGGCTCGAAAGCCACATGTGGCTCTTTGGCCCTTTGAGTGGCTCTTCCTAAGCCTTAGGAGTACCCTAGTTAAGTTAATAACAATGTACCTACCTATATAGTTTAAGTTTAAAAAATTTGGCTCTCAAAAAGAAATTTCAATCGTACTGTTGATATTTGGCTCTGTTGACTAATGAGTTTGCCGACCATTGACCTAGGGCAAAATTGAGAGGCAATATAAAAAAAAACTCTAATAAGAAATAAAAACTTCCCCTAGCCGTTGCTCAGTGATTGGAGCGTCAACCCATGCATCAAAGGGTTGTGGGTTCAATTCCTGGTC
>NW_005345338.1:0-407 GCF_000412655.1 Myotis brandtii | reverse complement strand
TGGAGATGCCGGAGGCCGTCTCCTTGGAGATTCAGACGGAGTACCACTTTCCCGTGCTCTTCTTTGACTGAGCAAACAGTTGATGAGATTTCAAGGTACGTGAGGACATTGCCAAGCGCCCAGGGGACCGAGCTCAGTGCAGCCTCCGCCCCACGGGTCTCGGGGACAAATGGGAGGGTTTTTACTTTATGGTCACAGCCCTGAGCTCCTGTCACTGTTCAGAAACAAGGCTCAGACTCCAGAGCACAGGCTGGTCTTATCCAAATAAACTGTTTTGGGAGGGGGGTTCCCCTCCAGCACAGAGCTCCGAAAGCCACCCAGGGCCCACGGGGTGGGGTGGGCATGGCCCACGTGGTGGGGTGGGCATGGCCCACGGGGACCCTTTGTGGGCCCGTGGGGGAGGGTCC
>NW_005345337.1:0-613 GCF_000412655.1 Myotis brandtii | reverse complement strand
TCGATGTTTCTAACTCTCCCTTTCCCTTCCTCTCTGTTAAAAGTCAATAACATATACAAAAAAAACCAAAAAAACTGGAAGTCCCGCAGCCCGGGAACCACCTCGATCCCAGGCGAACCAGAAGTGGCCCCTTTGCCTCAGATGATGTACAGAGTCCACAGGAAATGGGGGTCCCTCCATAGGCTCCCTAAAAGGAAACTCCCACAGCCTCACAGGCTGCAGCCCAATATTTGCCACAAGCAAGCCATCTGCCCTCTATGAGCCTCAGTTTCCCTTTCAGACAGTTAGGGAGAAGGTTTCTCTGCTTGCAGGTGGCTGCAAGGAGCTCAAGGTACCACCAGGCTGGAGCACAGTAGGTGGGCAGAGAGGGCTGCTCCTGGGGGGAGGAGCGCAGGTAAGCTGTCCTGTTGGGTGAGACAGGCTTCAAGGTGAGGTGGGTGGGGCTTTTCCCTGTAGCTCTTTGTGGGACAGCGTCTTCAGCAGGAGGTGTCAGCCCGAGAGCCCAGCGTGGCTACTGTGGGCCGTGGGAGGCCTGGAATACAGGGTGGCCCCGCGGATGGAACCAGCGCCTCTAACGTTCAGGTCTCTCGGTAAGAAAGTGTGTGGGTGCGTG
>NW_005345336.1:0-402 GCF_000412655.1 Myotis brandtii | reverse complement strand
AACCTGGGACCCTTAAGTCTGCAGGCCAATACTCTATTCACTGAGCCAAACCTGTCAGGACTAAAATATATTTTTATTTATTTCAGAGGAGAAGGGAGATGGAGAGAGAGAAAGAAATATCAATCATGAGAGGGAGTTATTGGTTGGCTTCCTCCTGCATCCCCTACACTGGGGATTGAGCTCATACCTGGCATGTGCCCTGACTGGGAATCAAACCATGACCTCCTGGTTCATAGGTCAATGCTCAACCACTGAGCCATGCCAGCCAGGCAATTATTTGTCTTATTAATGAGAGCCTTGGATCATAGCAGAGTCTTCAGATAAGTAAAAATTGGAACAGAAAATGAGTCACATCTCCATTACTAACTGTTTTTATTTAATCAGTTATTTTCATTTCCATTA
>NW_005345335.1:0-281 GCF_000412655.1 Myotis brandtii | reverse complement strand
GAGACCAAAGCAGGAAACTTGTGAGGGGTGCATTGAACACTGAGGCTACCTCCTGAGACTGGGACAACCACCAATTTCTGGGAGCTACAGTCCCCCAGGGGCCCATCTGACCCAGGATGTCTTGGTGGTAGCCCAAGTGAGGACTAACCAGGGCCTTGCTCTTGAGCAACAAAGAGGCCATCAACAGGCCTCCCACATCTGTAGATTTGGGAGTAGAGATAGGATCATGATCTCTCAACACATGTAGTGCCTAGAAACAAGAAATAATGTGCCTGGAAGCA
>NW_005345334.1:0-501 GCF_000412655.1 Myotis brandtii | reverse complement strand
TGCATGTTTGTCTTTTATTAGTGTAGATGTTTTGTGCAAAGCAAGGTAGAAATCTAAAATGTGATGTTTATAATAGCATCTTAAAATTTGACATTTTATAAAATAAAAGACAAAATGGAGCTATTACCTGTGAGCATAAGCTTCTTACTAGGCATAACATTGAAAGCACATTTAACATGCTACATGGCCTTCCTTATATGGGGCAGAACAGTGTCATACCCTCGATGACAGTAAGTAATTATGTAACAGAATCTAAGCCTCAAGCTGCTGATGGAAGCGGGTAACTGTCACACATAGAAACGGTTTGAGCTTGTTGCTGTTTCAGCAGCGTTACACGTGGTTTGACATCATCATGGTTCTTAGAGCTGAAGGACCCTTTCTTGGGGGGAAACCTCGGTCAGTGAGCCCCGCACAGCTGGCCCAGCTGCTCCAGCGCCACTTGTTTATTCAGTGGAAGGCTCGCGCCTCCGGGTCCTGCAGGAGGCCAGCTGTCCTCGCCCA
>NW_005345333.1:0-796 GCF_000412655.1 Myotis brandtii | reverse complement strand
ACAGTATGCCATATACTCCAGGTCCCTTGAAACATATTCTGTGTTGATGTTTCTTCCCTGCAGCGACTGTGTCAAGCAGCAAGGATGGACCTGCTTCCGGCAGCAAATGGTGCCTCTATCCCAATTTTTGTAGAGCTAATTCTGCCTGTGTCTACTAGATTTACCAAGGTTGGCATCATCAGTCATGGCAATAATAAGATTTCCATTTTCCATAGTTAGTGAGGTCTCCTGAAGATGGACCAGAACTTCCGGACTCCAAATCATTTGCGGAACACTATAGACTGGCCACAAGGACTGTTTGCATGGCATCTTTCAGCACCAACAGAGTGTGCTGCACTGGGTAGAAACAAGGCTATGTCTCAGTTTAGGGAAGATGCTTTAGGAGTAAATATGCTAACTGATGTTAGAAACTAGAGGTTTTTAAACAAATATGGATTATAAATGTATGTATTCTAGTAACTAAAAGTAGGTCAACTTATATAAAAACTAAGAAATTAACAATATAATTTTATAGACAATATACATAAAAGAAACTTCCTGCACAGATGATAAGGCCAGAGCCTAAGCACTCTTGTTTGCTTTCTAACCAAATATGTTATAAGAATTATTTTCTCAATGGACATAGCTTTTGAGTAAATACATTTTTAAAAATTAGAATAATTTTTGCCTTAAAGCTATATTTCCATCAATTGCTATTTTTTGCCCCATGACAATGTGTGTGTGTTTTAATAATACCAGGAAGTAAGGACATCTCAAGTAAAAATTTGAAAATGGGTAAAAAGATAAAGATTTTTTT
>NW_005345332.1:0-1229 GCF_000412655.1 Myotis brandtii | reverse complement strand
TATCTCACTGCACTGTATTATTATATAATATATAGCATATAAAATGTTATTATATATTATTTATGCTGAGGTTATTTACATCTGAGTATTTATAGACTAGAAATACTATGTAATGCTACACATCTCTCCCAAAGTCTGCAGTCACTGACATCATGTTGGTGACTTGAAACTGGCCATGGTGGGAATATTTACTATAATCAGCAAAGGCTACTAATCAGGGATTCTTTATTTATTTGTTCCCAAAGAGCTGGTGGTTAAATATTTAACAGCATACACTGGATGTTTGATTTCTAAGCATTGTTTATCTGTAGAAACATTTAGATTGCCGTGTGTTTGCATCCCTTCTAGAAAATTCCACCATTGCTTTATGAGATGAATCTGTTGAATGTCCTGCTAACCTTAAGAAGTTCAGTAATTTTGGAAGAAAGGGTGCTCTCCTAAGCAGCTTTGGGAGGGAGAGAAATGCCTTAATGCTCTTTGCTGAAGGCGACCATCTTTAGCAATTCTGTTCAGCTCTGTGACCTGTTAGCCATAGAGTAATTAAAAAGAGGGCATCAGGCATGTTTCTTTACCCCAAAGAGAAAAAGAACCTCATTAATATTTAATAACATTAATGGAAACATCACTGGCTGCCCCCAAACTGTGGACTTCTTCATTAACTTCTGCTAAATGTGTATTAAAATCTCTCATACTGCCCCACCTCCATCCCAGCTCTGGAGTTCACATAATTTAGACAAACAAGCAGTTTCAGCGGCTGCTCCAGCTTCCTGGGGGAAAGGTGTTTTTCTGTTGAATTGTGAAGTCTTGAGTGACTGTGCCGGAAAGTTTGATTTGCCTCAGGGAAGTATGCTGCCACAGCTTCTGCAAACACACAAGCAGCTTCCTTCAAGAAATATCACCTCTGTGTCTTTCTTTAGAGGGTTTAGAACTTCTTTAAAAGTTTAAGTGGGAAGGTGTCCATTTCTAGGAACCTGTATGTCCAAATCTCATCCCAAGATCCAGGGAGGAGCCTTAGACAATTTAAGAAGAAATGACAGCTTCAGAAACCAAAAGGCCTCTGCATGTCAGAACAGGAAGGGACACTTGTATTCCCTGGGTCCAATCCCCTCCGTTGGTAGATTAGGAAGGAAGAGTAAAGAGAGGAGAAATGACTTGTTAGAGATTGTACATAACTGACAATGGCAGATGGAGTTGATAATCAACTCTTGACCCCTGGTTCAGCATTAGTA
>NW_005345331.1:0-916 GCF_000412655.1 Myotis brandtii | reverse complement strand
TATCTCGTCAACCCAGAGAATCATGAGAAGAAAATAAATGAGGGTACTCTCTTAAGCTACTAGGGATAACTTGTTTATAGTAATAGATGATGCAAACTCTAAACTAAAAATGTGTAAATATGATAACATTGCTTGACCTCACTGGAGTAAATAGCTGAAGCTGAGAGCAGGCCAGGGTGAGGCTCAGCTGACCTATAACTTATTTACAGCATCTATTCTCTAAACACCCACACTCTCCTATCCCTAATTCCATGATCAGAGGGCCTTTTAGCTGTAAACATAACCATCATATATGCCTGTCCAAAACACACCAATCCTTCAAGACCAGGCTTCATAACTCCCTTTTGCTAAGAACCTTCCTCAAAGCTTCCAGAAGAAAGTGGTTTTGTCTATCTCTGTTGAATCACTAAATCAGTTTGCTTCTCATTACTGTGGTTGATTTAATTTTATTTTAACTATCTCTTTAGTTTAAGAATAGATCTTTTTTGTCCACTGGATCAAAATGTACTTCATCTGTACCTCTCAACAATGCCTTTAGAAATAGTAGAACATTTGCTGAATGAGACTATAAATCCTCAATGTACACCTAATTTTTCAAGGTAAAATATGCTTGTGGACTAAAAGCAAAATGATTTACTCCTGTTTGGACAATGTTAATAAAGATCAGGCTGAGTAAAATGCAGGAAGTGTCTTTGGGGGTCAGATACATTTTCAAGACAATTTTGACATCTCATTTTGAAGATTAGACGACCATATTTATCAAATGTCCCTGGAAGTATTTGTCTGATATAATTTCTCATTGCCCTACTAAACCATCAAAATATCCTGATTTATAATATTTTAACATGTTAGTGTCCTTGCTCTCAAAACTGCCTTTTATTCCCAGAAAAACCATGGTAATACTTTGTCCTTCTAG
>NW_005345330.1:0-479 GCF_000412655.1 Myotis brandtii | reverse complement strand
TGTGAGAGGGCACAGGCCGGGCTGAGGGACCTCTCCCTACCCCCCCCCCCGAGTGCACAAAGTTTTGTACACCGGGCCTCCAGTCCTCTCTAATAAAGAGGTAATATGCAAATTGACTGCCATGTACTCACACAAGATGGCCACCCCCATTGTGGTAAAAAATGTCTGCCCGTATGTGGTCACAAAATGGCCACCACAAGATGGTAGGCAGGAGAGGGCAGTTGTGGGTGATCAGGCCAACAGGGGAGGGAAGTTAGAGGTGACCAGGTCTGCAGGGGAGGGCAGTTGGGGGTGACCAGGCTGGCAGGAGAAGGAAGTTAAGGGTGACTGGGGTGGCAGGGGAGGGCAGTTGGGGGCAAGCAGATCTGCAGGGGAGGGTAGTGGGGAGCAACCAGGCCAGCAGGGGACAGCAGTTGGGGGTGACCAGGCTGGCAGGAGAAGAAAGTTAGGGGTGACTGGGGTGGCAGGGGAGGGCAGTT
>NW_005345329.1:0-1608 GCF_000412655.1 Myotis brandtii | reverse complement strand
AATACTTTCAACAATAAAGAATTATTTTTTAAAAAGTTACCCCAATGTTGGTTTTGAGTGACAATGATGTGTCGTTGTATATTCATTGGCTGTAACAAATGTACCACTCTGGTGTAGGTTGATAGTGGGGGAGGCTGTGCATGTGTGGGGACAGAGGATATATGGAAACTCTGTACTTTCTGCTCAAAATTACTGTAAAATTAAAACTGCTAAAAATTAAAGTAGATTTAAAAAGTACAATACTATTTATCTCAAAAGATAGTTATGATAATCAAAGAAAATTAAATATACACAGCACCAGATATGTATACTACAGGTACTAAATGTCTCCTAGCAGTATTCAATCTTTCATTCATTAATATATATTTAATGAGAACTAAGAGAAGTGATCATTGTCACTACCATGTATATTTGCCCCCAAAGTAACTCTGGTAATTTTTAAAAACGTTACTAATTCACTGACCACTTATTTGATATTGAGGTTTTCTTATATAGTATGATTACAGGGTCTCTCAATTACAAGTTAATTCTAACATGAAAAATTCAATTCAGTTGGTCATTATGTACAAGAAATACCAACACTATCACATGTAAGTTTTTAAAAAACAGAAATTTCCCATCACAGGCTGAATGTCGATGATTAACAAAATTAGTTAATTATTAGGACAAAAACTTCCTAAATGAGTAATGAGGCTAATTATCAAGGTAATAATTATTCATTTATTTCAAGACCATAGAAATTTCTTTTCCTTTGCTAATTTTAAAATTTTAATTAATTATTCCACATAAGTCAAATGGACTCCTAGAAAACAGACAACATTTCATTTATAATTTATAGGAGGATGACTACAAATCATTTTGAAGTTTCTTTTTAAATTCTGACATTCCTAATTAATATTCATGAGGATAATTTCACAAAAGCAGATACAAAACTATGCCAGAGGGGACATGGAAATATATAGTTGTGTCAGTGGAATAGGCAGAAAATTTCTCTCTCCCCAAAATGGAAGATTTAAGTTCAACACAAATATTTCCTAAATAGTTTTATAATATTTAATCAAATTATTCATTACTCAGAAATAACACTGGAGAAACAGATAATAATGTTGCACAAAGGCCGAGTTCATTTGTTCTGGACAGGTGGCCAGTCTGTAGCTCTGTGTCAGCAGCCCAAACCCGCCCACAATAGCCCTAAAGACGATTATGCAAATACCAGCCAGCCCAGCTATTTTCCCAGGAACAGGAGAAGGGCTCCTAGAAGCTATAATTGTTCCGCAGTCATGTGGAAAAACAAGCAGGTTTTTTTTTCCTTTTTCTTTTTTTTCTGGAAGCAGAGTGTTTTCATTAAGGGCACAACTACAATATGTGTGAGATATACAAACTCACACATACACATACAAACACATCAGGAAAAGACCTGGAGGAACCCTAAGTGTATATTTACTAAATGAAAGAAGGCTACATACTAGGGTGGGGTGGGAGTATTGTTAGTCTGTGCATGTATGTGTGTTAGTGTTTAAGGTATACAGGATACCTCCCCCAAAATATATGTACTAACAGCTGATAGCGCAATTTTAAAAATGAAATGTATTTTAATAAACACCACCT
>NW_005345328.1:0-397 GCF_000412655.1 Myotis brandtii | reverse complement strand
ATGACATATTGTAGAATTCCTCACTTGAAACCTACACAATTTTATTAATTAATTCCACCCCAAAAAACTTAATGTTAAAAGGAAAAAAAGAAAATGCAACATTTTCATTTCCCAATTCGTCTTTTCTTGGGGCCTAAAACTACAGTATTCTGATCCTCTAATGTACACCAGTTATGAATTTAACAACAAATACTTAAAACTGGCTAAATTTCAATGTTGACTAGGGGCCAGAAAACTATGGGTGTAGATGTCTTATTGTTGAAGACATGAATGATGGCATTTTGATTAAATGTCAAAATAGACTAAGAAGGGGAGCCAAGAATAACCTCCCTCCTCATTTCATTAGTTCCAAGGGATAACGGACGTGTCTCTTCATCAGCCATTCCCTTTTCTCCAT
>NW_005345327.1:0-214 GCF_000412655.1 Myotis brandtii | reverse complement strand
GCCCTGCACAGAACTGTGATTAAAAACAAAACAACAAACCTTGATATTGGAGACCTTTGTATTCCCTACAAATTGTTCAAGTTTCACATGAAAAGCTTAAAAAGTATCCCAGGGAATTTTCAGGTCTCACCATTTTAAACACCCGCCCTGTCCCCTTCCCTACCACCTTAACTGGGGAAGCGAGAAGGGAAGGGAGGGAGCCCATGAAGGAAAA
>NW_005345326.1:0-337 GCF_000412655.1 Myotis brandtii | reverse complement strand
ACCTTAAATTAGATACACGCATGCATATGTACTCACACGTATGCACGCACATGCACATGCGTACACACACACACACACAATTTGTCTTCTTTGAAATGTCTTCTATAACAGTTTAAATTACAGACTATCACACTCATCTGCATGTTTAAAATATGTTAAAAAAAATTTAATACAAGCTCATTTGGAAAGTGAAACAACCTAGTCATTTAGGTGTTAGGAAGGAAAAAACAAGCCATTAAGCGCACTCAGCGTCCCCACTCCCCAGCCTCCTGT
Organism: Myotis brandtii; assembly: GCF_000412655.1. Lineage (NCBI taxonomy): Eukaryota > Metazoa > Chordata > Mammalia > Chiroptera > Vespertilionidae > Myotis > Myotis brandtii. The sequence continues at coordinate 64 of NW_005345326.1, read as the reverse complement.
GTCACAGTGTGAGACTGCAACCAAGCATCTGTGTTATAGGGGTGATGGTGGCCTGCGCTTACCA
>NW_005345325.1:0-219 GCF_000412655.1 Myotis brandtii | reverse complement strand
TTGCAGTCTGGGCTCCTGTCAGGCACTCTCCTCAGACGCCCAGGAACATGGCTCCAGCTGCCCTGCCCCTCTGTGGCTCCCTGCCACCCCCACCTCACTCGGCTCTCCCCAGCTACCCACTTGTCAGGAGGCTGTTGGGGAACCCCGCAGTGGGAAGTGTGGTCCTGGGGCAGGGATGGGGTTGTGGGGAGAAGCTCCAGTAAAGTTTAGTAAACCCCA
>NW_005345324.1:0-217 GCF_000412655.1 Myotis brandtii | reverse complement strand
TCTATCCACTGAGCCAAACCGGTTAGGGCTGGATTCTGTTTTTAAAGAACATGTTCTTAGTTCATTTGCCCTGAATAAGAATACTAAAACTTCTCTGATGAGGGGTACATCACCCACAAAGCATGTGTGCATGTGTGTTGTGATGGGTGCACGCTAGAACTGAAGTTAAGCCTGAGTCTTCCTTACAAAATTCAGCTTCCCGTGATTGTTGGCTGGG
>NW_005345323.1:0-442 GCF_000412655.1 Myotis brandtii | reverse complement strand
GGGGCACGGGGCCGACAGGACTCTGGAGGTGTCTGAGGTCGCCCGGTCAACTGGCAGACCGTCTGGCCCAGGTCACTCCTGACACCAGCCGAGGACCCAGCCCTGGGGGTGACGGCCACGCTGGCCCCGGGGAGCAACACGCCCCGTATCCTCGGGGCCAGGGAGGCGGGTGCCCTATGGACCCGATTGACAGAGGGGGAGACTGAGGCCCAGGCTGGTCCAGGGAGGTGGGGGGAGGGAAAAATCAAGTCACATTTTGTCTCTCCAGCGGCTGGGCGTCCCCAATGGGGTCAGGGGTCAGGAGAAGGGCCAGGAGCGAGGCAGGGACAGTCTGCACGGAGGTCAGGGTGGAGCAGGGGAACTTTGCCCCTGACGATCCTGTGGCCAGGACAAGCCCCACGGCCCACCCGCAAGGTGGGGGCAACAGGCACCCCACTCTGCT
>NW_005345322.1:0-299 GCF_000412655.1 Myotis brandtii | reverse complement strand
GTCAGTGTCAAAAGCTCCTCCTCCTAGGCAGCCATTGATTCCTCACAGTTCACCCAGATTTCGTTCTGATTGGTCGGTTTCTATGCCAGTCAGTGTCTCCAGGCCTATCTCCGGACCTGATCAGAGAGATGGGGCTGGTCAGCAGCCCCCACGGCTGGTGGCCAGGCCCTGAGAGAAAGAGAGGTATGGCTGCTGCTGAGGGAGAGAGAGAGAGAGAGAGAAAGAGAGAGAGAGAGAGAGAGAGACAAGGGCTGATCAAAGTCTGCCACAGAGGCTGAGGATCAGACCCTGCTTCTGTC
>NW_005345321.1:0-294 GCF_000412655.1 Myotis brandtii | reverse complement strand
TCCACTGGACTGCCAGGGATGCTAAATAATAGCTTCTGACTGTTTCTCTGTAGATGCCCTCATTTGAAGTCGGTCCATAGAAAGGCAATGTTATCAATACTGTCATAGAGCACTTGGGGTCCATTGAACTTCTGCTTAATACCTACCCAACCTAAAACACAAGCCAAAAATGAAATACATTTTATACCAAAATGAAAGTGAGGCTAATCTTTGCTTAAATAACTATATAAGGGGAAAAAAAACACCCTAAACTTTACTTGATTTTAAAAAATATATTTTTGGCTGAAGAAAACT
>NW_005345320.1:0-403 GCF_000412655.1 Myotis brandtii | reverse complement strand
AGGCCGGCGCTCTATCCACTGAGCCACACCCTGACTTTAAAAGGGACGTTGGGGAGGTTGGGGAAAGTTGAAGGGATCAGGATGTGAGTGAATGGCTCTGCTGTCTCCGTAGAATGTCGGGGAGACCAAAAGCCCCAAACAGACCGATGAAGATGCTCACCCAGTCCTGTGGTCCCCAGGGCTCCCCCGACTCAATTTCCGGGTCTTTTATTATTATTACTATTATTATTACTGTTGTTGTTGTTAATTCTCACCCGAGGATATTTTCTCATTGATTTTTAGAGAGCGAGGAAGAGAGAGGGAAAGACAGAGAGAGCCCTAGCTGGTGTGGCTCAGTGGATAAGGCGTCAGCCTGCAGACTGAAGAGTCCCGGGTTCGAATCCCGGTCAAGGGCACATGCCCG
>NW_005345319.1:0-709 GCF_000412655.1 Myotis brandtii | reverse complement strand
ATGTCTATTTTAAGAGAATCTAACGTGCGTGCCAACGCTGCTTGTTGACCTGGCTGCATTAATGTGCGGACGTTGTAAGCAGCCAGATTAACGATAGATCGAGGTCTAATTAGTGGCTGTGCTGACTTGTTACGGTTAGTGGCAGAACTAGAGGACAGAGCAGGAGTAACCAACAATGGACAATGGGTACTAGTTCTATGGCTTACAAGAGATGTTCTACTAATAGGAGGGAGGGTGGGGGCAAGAGAAGAGCTGGAAGAAAAAGATTGGGTAGGGACAGCAGTAGCATAATTTCGCACATCTGTCCTGCTGGAAGCAACAGAAGTGGCGACCCTTTTTATCCTGCGCGACGGCCGATGCAGTATAGGATTTGGATTATTTGTAATATTCATGGTGGATGTGGGCTGGGATACTGCCAGGGCGCCCAGAACTAGACAGGAGAACGACTAGGGTTCTCAACCAAAGCCTTTGGCTCAAAAGCCTAGACCGCAAGACAGCGGGTGATTGCAGATTTTTATAGAGTATCACGCAACCGACACTCAAACCCCCAACCTGGAGGACCAGGAGACTGCAGTTAGTCTGACCTTTCCCTATCGACCTGCCTGGTATGATTGGATCTATTAGTATTCAGTGAATACTACCCAGTATAGCTCGATAGATCATCAAGGTACACAAGCTGCCACACCACGTCAAGGTCCAGTCTCAAGGT
>NW_005345318.1:0-1694 GCF_000412655.1 Myotis brandtii | reverse complement strand
TGTCCCCCCCCCCCCGCCCCCCGCCAAGACCAGCTACCAATAATTTACAACTAACAATGGTTCTCTTTCATCATGCTACCAAATATGATGGCAAGAGAGAAAAGCTACCTGTAATTCTATGTATTTCTGCTGCTACCAAGACTCACGAGCCTATAACACCATCCTTAGTACAAAGAAAAGTCTAGAGAATAAAAACCTTGGAGTAAATAACTCTCTTTTTTTGAAGAGATGTGCAGAGGGAAAGATGGCAATGAAAGGGAATACTTTGTGCAATTATAGATCATTTCTAATAGCCCTAACCAGATCAGAAGGTTATTTCTGCTAAGAAATCGAAAGTTCTGGCAAACACAAAATCCTTTTACCTCCTTTACTTCTGCCTTTTCTTTTCATGTTGCTGTTACTCTGGGTTCTTCCTGTCTTATTCTCTTCTTGTTCTGTACAATATCATTACATCACAGGTTCGGAATTTCATCGTGGTGTTTATTATTTCCATATCTATATATTAGATTTAACCTCTATCTTTTCCCCATATTTAAGACCCATATAGCCACAAAATTCTTAGACACCTCCATTTGGATGTTAAACATATACCACAAATTCAAATTGTTTAAGATCAAATCTGTCATCTTTATCCTCAAACCGCCATTTATCCAAGCTACAAACAAAGCATCAGTACTGATGCTTTCATTTTCACATTTATCTCAAAACCCAACCAGGTGTTGAGTCCTTTGGGCTCCTACAGGTTCTCTGACTCCATGCTTTCTCCTGCCTTCCAGCATCTGTAATGCTGTTCACGCTTTCTTTGTCCTCTCCATCCTCCCTTTTCCCCAACCTGTACTTCAGCAGACTAATGCCAACGCAAAACTTGAGGGTTCATCCTAAATCTTCCAAACCTCCCAAGTCTGATTTGAATGACCCTTTTATGTGATCTTAATTTTGCATCTTAAAATCCTCTTATTGTAATATTTTCACACTGTATCATAATGGCATTGTTTGGTATATGTCTCATTTACTACATTAAATTTCCAGGAAGAACAAGGTTATGCTAATTTTGTTCTCACTGGCATCCCTTCATCCCTAGTGTTATGTCTGGGTCAGTGTAGACCTTCAATAAATATTACTTGAATGAAAGGGGAAAAAACCCAAACCTCTTTTTTTAAAGAACCAGTAACACCACTTTTAGGTGTTGTAGCAGAGATGGTCAGCCATCCTCCAAACATTTATTTCACCTTCTGAAGATAGAGTAGTGTGGGAAATGAGGCTGCCTAACCAGGGGCAATATTTCCTAGCCAGGATGCATTTAGGTGCACTGGTTCTCACCAATGGAAGTTGAGTGGACATAATGTGTGTAATTTCTGGGCCAAAGAGCTTAAAAAGCTAGTACACGTTCTGCACTCTCTCTTTCTCCGTTATTGGCTGGATGTTGAAGAACAGGCTAACCTTGACAGGAGGCAGGATCTCCTACAGCCTAGATCTCTGAAAGGTTCCGTGGGACAGAGCTGTCTACCCCCTTACTCACACCTACCTCAAACATGTACTTGGACTTTACATAAGCAAGAAATAAACTTCCATTACGTAAGCCACAGTGTTTTCAGCATTTATCTGAACTTGGGTTACATCAGCTAGAATTTATTAACTCACATGGATAGATAGATACCTACCATAGAAAAACTCTTGCACAAAGAAACATATAC
>NW_005345317.1:0-418 GCF_000412655.1 Myotis brandtii | reverse complement strand
TAAAAGAAAATGCTACCAGAGAACCGAAATATTAAAAGGGAGCTGAGGGGACCTGGGTGAAGTAGTAGTATTCTACAGAAGAAAAAAAGGATAAGGATTTGTTGAAGACATAGTGTAAGAATTAATAAAGAACTAGATTATATTTTGTTTGATGGAATGCTTTTAATGAGTTTTAATGAGAGAAGTAACATGATCAGAATTTTGCTTTAAAGTTATCATTTTGGAAAATGATGGAGGGAAGGGGACAGGGAGGGAAGTGATGGGGAGGGAGGAATAAGGGAGAAAGAGAGAGAGAGAGAGATTGTAGAAAACCAAATATGATAGCAGCATAGAAATTGGTAGTAAAGGAACTAGGGAACTGAAGTGATCTAGAAAGTGATGATGGTAGTTCAATAGATATATGTATAAAGAAGAGATA
>NW_005345316.1:0-213 GCF_000412655.1 Myotis brandtii | reverse complement strand
GGGGCCGAAGCGCGAGGCGGGAACTGGGGGTTAGACTCAGGGGCTGCACCTGGGGCGCTTGGTTTGGGCTGAGCCCCAGGAACTGGGGAGGCGGGTGAAATGCTCTGCGGCCTAAAGGAGGGTGTGGCCTGTCCGGTGGGAAAAGTGGCTGAACCGATGCTGGAGCAGCTTTGCCGACTGGAGTGTGGAGCCCAGCCCCCAGGATGACCAGGG
>NW_005345315.1:0-283 GCF_000412655.1 Myotis brandtii | reverse complement strand
CAATATAATCAATTAGTGGAGAATGGTTTCTCATCCAGAGGAATACTTGAAAACATGGGGCTTAATGTTTAACCTCTGCCATTGGCAATTGGGCAACCAGTGATGTCAGTAGTCAGAAACTGTGGGGAGGGAAAATCCATCTTGTTGAGCTCATGCATAGACCTCATCACACAACCACAGCTGCTTTGAATATAAGCCCATTAAACAAACACTGGGATTGCTCACAAGGAAAAGTTGATTTACATCCACAGAATGGGGCACCTCGTCCACTTGATTATTGAAG
>NW_005345314.1:0-315 GCF_000412655.1 Myotis brandtii | reverse complement strand
TAATTACCATCTCTGATAATTTCCAAATAGATAGATAGATAGATAAAATGATTTGGAAGCATCTTAAAGCCAAGGTGTTAAAAATTGAACTCATCCTCTTCTTCCACTTACAATTTGCTCTTCCAATTATTTTTTCAGAACTGGAACTCAGCCAATATTTTTGTGTTCTCTTCTCTCTCATGGTCCATGTCTCTCATTAGTTCCTCCTGATTCCATCCCCTAAAAAGCTCTCAATTCTCCCCTTCCCTCCATCTCTACTGATGTTCCTATAACTTAAAGGGTGACTGTTTCTTAGCTAGTCAGCTAAAATTAACT
>NW_005345313.1:0-657 GCF_000412655.1 Myotis brandtii | reverse complement strand
AATAATAAGAACTGACATTTAATGAGTAATTCATATCCATTAACTTATTTCCTTCTTGTCATAATTATATGTGATAGGTACTATCATTATCTCCATTTTGCAAATGAGAAAAATGTAAATGATCAAGTCACAATAAGACTATTATTTGTCAGAATTTATTCACTCATTCAGAATATTTACTGACCACCTACTGTAGTAGGTGCAGACATGTTTTTATGTAATGAAAATTATAAAAAGAATATAAGATAGACCTACTTTATGCAATGTTGAATTCTGTAATAAACAAAACCAAACCTCTCTCTTTGGCAGTTTTATGTTTTGCTGTTGTGCTATCCTCAAAACACAAGACAGAAACTTAAAGGTGAAAGAAGTTACTTTCAAGCGGGAAAAACTTAGGAAAGTCTTCACTGAGGGAAGTGATATTTGATGAAGACCTTAAGTAGAAGTTCTTTTCATTGCAGTAGCATAGAAGGTATAAAAGGTCATAGGGTCTATTTTAGGCAAAGATCAGTCAATACTAAACACAGAATCAATGACAGGAAGCAATATGAGATCAAGTTTGAAAGGTTCTAATTATAAGATATATTTGTGACATAATTAGCCCTTAATATCCGTTGATGGTTTTCAAAATATGTAACTAGGTGAACTAAAAAAACA
>NW_005345312.1:0-657 GCF_000412655.1 Myotis brandtii | reverse complement strand
TAAAAAATCAATAAAATATATTTTTAAAAAAGATTGCAAAAATAGTACAAGTTTACAAAATGGATTGCAAGGTAGTTGATAGTGAAATTCCAGAGCATCATTTCCAAAACTTACTTAAATAAAGAGTACTTTTAAATATGTAACATATTGATGAACGAAGAAGAGCTCAACAGATACAATGGGCTCCTGATTTAAAGTAGATATTTAAAAAGGATTTTAGATACATTAACTGCTACAAGACATTATCAGACTTAATGTGTGTAAAACACAATGAATTTTAAATAATATTGCAACTATGTTGAAATTATAAGATAAGATCTATAAACCAGAAAAATATATATCACAGATGACTAAATATCAAATTATGACATACAATATGTGATTAACTGGAAAATAATACTTAGAGATGAAGCCTTAGATTTGACATTGTGCCTTCTTGTGTGAATGATCTTTCATATAATTTCCTAACAATCTCAAGGATGGCACATATTTTGTTATAATAGGCAAAGTATTACCTAAAAGTCAAATAAATGTTTACTGTTGCTCCTATATTTTATTACTTAGCCAATAATATTAAACAATAGTTAACTCAAATTTGTAGAACTTCTCAAACAATTCTAAGTATTTTCATACCTGTAATTTCTTCATAAATCCTTT
>NW_005345311.1:0-875 GCF_000412655.1 Myotis brandtii | reverse complement strand
CCTCCCTCCCTCCCTCCCACCCATTGCACCTAAAGCAGTTGGTACATCTTCCGAGGAGACATCGAATTGGTGCTGCTGGGTGATCCTTAGTCCCAGGCTGAAGGGCAGAGACGTCCGCGCCCCATGCACACTGTGACTGGCCTCCGCAGGACAGGCCTCAGTCCAGCCGGGGCGCCGGCTTCCTTGTCCCGAATGGAGATCTGACCCGCCTCTCCTTCCCCTGGCGGAGCTCACAGTGTGCTGGGCGGTGCCTGGAGGGGCTCTGAGGGGACCCCCCCCCCTCCCGCAGGTGCCTTGCAGCTAAGGGCAGACACACGTCCCTGGTCGAGTGCCACTCACTTGCTGCATGCAAGGACTTCCCATTCCCCCCCGTGGCTCCCCCACCCCAACTTCACCCTCAGCAGCTTCTCTCTCCTGGGTCATTTGGCCCTAGACATGGGGAGCCTGCAGTGGGGCTCATGTGAAGCCTGGGGAGTCATGGCTGTTTCTCTGCTGGAGGAAGCGGGCAGCACATCACGGCGGGCGCCTCGCCCCCTGCAGTTTGCATGGCGACCGGCGGCTGCAGATCTTTGCTGAGATGAAACTCCACTTCAGGAGAACTCGCTTGCAAAGCAGGGCCTCCCCGACACGAGACGGAAGAATTCCAGCACACCTTCCGCTTGGTGGGAAGCGTGCAGGCTTCCTCACGTCCGACTTAGCTCCACGTATCATCCAGGTGTGCGATTCCCAGCTGCCCGGGCCCTGAACACGTTCCCTGGGAGGAACAGCTAGACGCCTGTGTTCCTTCTTGGAAACGCCCCCACCGCGTAGGGTGTCGCCTTGTCAATTTTCGGGTCTCGCACGCCAAGGAGGGATATGTCGGGGTCGGGGTCTTT
>NW_005345310.1:0-835 GCF_000412655.1 Myotis brandtii | reverse complement strand
TCAAAGGGCAAGATAGAGAGTATTTGCAAACACATATTTTATCAAAGACTTATATTCAAAATATGCAAAGTTTCTTAAAACTAGACAATATGAAAAACAGTTTTAAAATGGTCAAAATATCTGATCAGACATTTCACCAAAGAAGATATACAGGTTTCTAATATTTTCCTCTAGCAAAGGAACCAGAACTAAGATAAATGGCTGATTGTAGGACAAGGGTAGCAAATATGAGAGATGAGCATGGAGCTGCTTATAGTGCCAACATGTAAGAAAGTGTTTAGGACAACAACACAGTGATGGGGGTATGTCAGAGGGACACAGGACCACCTAAAGGCCTCCCAGTGTCCAAAGCTGGAACATTTGAGCAACAAAATAAAGTAGTATTGGAGTGAAACCCAGAGTGTAAAATAAATAAATGAATCCATACTGATTTGAATAAATTATTGAATAAATCAATAAATGGAGGAAAAAAGACATATTTCCTACACAAAGAATTCTAAAAGTCTTAGGTAGATACTGTGTCCTCATCTCTTCATTCCTTGAGTGTGGGTTGAACACAGTGGCTTCCTTAAAAAGACTACAGAATGAAAAGGGGGAAGAAAGGGTAATTGACAGTGGAGAAACCTGAAAAATACTATTTTAGCCAAATTATTAGGGTCAACATCAACAGTGCCAAGTCATGTTGATATACGTCCCCTTGATTTGATGTGATGAGAATGGCTTTATCTCTATAGTCTTCTTTCCAAAAGCACATAACCTGGGTCTAATCATAAGAACAACATCAGACAAATCCCAGTCGAGGGACATTCCACAAAATACCAGTACTCCCCAAAAC
>NW_005345309.1:0-210 GCF_000412655.1 Myotis brandtii | reverse complement strand
ACTTCACAGTTGCACACCAGGAGGGCAGGGGGAGGGGAGAGCAGGAGGCGTACACACACACAGACACACACACATACACACAGACACACATACATGCACTCACAGACACAAATATATACACACAGACACACATACACATATACACACACATATGCATATATACACACACTCAGACACACACACACAGACACAGAAGGTCTCTTTGAAAAT
>NW_005345308.1:0-374 GCF_000412655.1 Myotis brandtii | reverse complement strand
ATCTGAGAAAATGACTTATGTCCAGCCTGTCTGAAAGCCAGAAAGGGAGTTTATGTCCCTTCAGGACCCAAGGATTATCATCCCAACAAGAATTCCTTAAGTAAAGACAAAAAGTAAATAATGGCAACCAAAAATTGCCCCAAACTAGGAAAACCCAAACATCTGCAGAACTTGAGCAGAAGTTTCTCCTTCTTTTAAAGTAAGAGCACCTTACTTAAAACCGCAACCACAAATGTAAATTTCGTCACACTGCACATCATGACCCAACAATGACTTGCTGTGGGGTTTTTTTGGTTTTGTTTTTTGTTTTTTTTTTACCAATAAAGGTTGAGGTGGGAAACCCAAAGGCGTTCAAAATTAATCACAAGCTATCA
>NW_005345307.1:0-209 GCF_000412655.1 Myotis brandtii | reverse complement strand
CGCTCCCAGAAGCAGTTCTGCAGTTAATGAAAATAGCTGCGAATATATATATAATTTTATTTAGGATGTTTTACAAACACTGTTTTCTCTTGACTCACTGCTAATATGGACACAGCTGAAACCTATTTGTTTAATTAGAAGTCATTTAAACATCATTCATTTTATTTTTCATTTATTTGTTGCTAGTATTTAAGATTTTGAACACATTG
>NW_005345306.1:0-211 GCF_000412655.1 Myotis brandtii | reverse complement strand
TCGATTTGTTGCCTCCTGCACACTCCCTACCCGGAGCCGGGGATGGAGCCTACAACCGAGGTATGTGCCCTTGACTGGAATCAAACCAGAGACCCTACAGTTGGAGGGCCAACACTAACCACGGACCCAAACTGGCTAGGGCCAGGGTCATTGCTTGATCAATGTGAACAGTCCTTTCTTTTCTCCATCAAGTTTTGCCCTCATCCCCAGC
>NW_005345305.1:0-210 GCF_000412655.1 Myotis brandtii | reverse complement strand
ACACGGGAGGGAACGAAGTGGCGGAGAAGGGAGGGAGAGAGGCGGTGGACACACATGGGAGGGAGGTGAAGCAGAGGACATGGGAGGGAGCGAGGTGGTGGACATGGGAGGGAGCCAAGGCAGCGGGGAAAGGAGGGAGCCGAGGCGGTGGAGAAGGGAGGGAGCGAAGCCCACCTCTGGCTTCACTCCCTTCTCTGCTTTGCTCTGGCC
>NW_005345304.1:0-211 GCF_000412655.1 Myotis brandtii | reverse complement strand
CAGCTTTCTCTCAGAGGTGCTTGCAGCGATTGCCAGGTCCCCTGAGGGCAGCCATAGCTGCTTGCTCCGCCCTGTTGATCCCCTGGGACCCTCGCCCCGCCCAAGCTGTGCTCAGGCTTTTGCATATGAAAGGCCTGGCCCTTTGAAATATGATAATTACCTAACAAACTTGCTGCTGGCCCAAGGCCCCAAGGCAACTTGCATTGCTTCA
>NW_005345303.1:0-621 GCF_000412655.1 Myotis brandtii | reverse complement strand
AATGGTCCTTGGCAGAAAAAAAGGTTCCCCACCCCTGTGTTATGAAGACTGTAATTTTATACCACAATGGAAAGGAGAGTTTAAAACCAAATGCTTCCAATAAACCTGCCTTTGCTAACAGAAGATGTTTTCTATTAAACCAAGATACGATTTTAAACTCAGTGCAAGTATAAGCATTATTCATCTTGGTAGTTCTTGGAACTTATTTTCCTCTAGATAAAATTTCTATCATACAGACACACTGTAGAAAGAGTATAATAAACCTGCGCAATGGCAAATGTAGCAATGGGTAATGTATGATTTACAATCTATCACTGCATTTATATTGAAAAAACCATACTTCAGGAGGAATTCTTATATATGTTATACATGTTTCACAACTTAGAAAAACAACATAATAGAACACATTACAGAAAGTGGGTACATAAACAATACATTTTGTTTTAGGTAGTATAAACATAATGAAATAATGTTTCCCATAGTTGTTTAATATAAAAGCTTCGGAATAGAGTAGGTTCTATGCCTAAGAAATTTAAAATAACATGAATACTAAAAACAAAATAGAGTTGTATTCTAATATTTCAAGCAATTTAATTTATTAAAATTAATAATTATTTATTA
>NW_005345302.1:0-606 GCF_000412655.1 Myotis brandtii | reverse complement strand
GCTGACGCTCTATCCACTGAGCCACACCGGCTAGGACTATACCATTACTTTATCATTAATATTATTATTATTATTATTATTTAGGAAGAGAGAGAGAGAGATGCCAATCATGGAGTAACATTATTATATTTAAGACCTTTTTTTCTTGAAATATTAATGTTCATTCCATGTAACATTATTATATTTAAAATGATTATTCGTGAAATATTCATGTTCATTCCATGTAACTTTATTATATTAAAATCATTTTTCTTGAAATAAAAAAGCATTCAAACAAAAGCAACATAAATAAAAAGAAAGAAAAAGAAACATCCAGGATGAGAGAGAATCATGGACCGGCTGCCTCCTGCACGCCCCCTACTGGGGATCGAGCCCCCAACCCGGGCCTGTGCCCTTGACCGGGAATCGAACCCGGGACCCTTCCATCCGCAGGCCGACGCTCTACCCACTGAGCCACACCGGCCGGGGCCCCTACCCCCATGTCCAATCGTGGAAGTTTCACACTTTGTTTTCTTTACGGTGTCTCCTCTGGAATCGGCCCATCTTGGCGGCCGTATTTATAAATAGAACGAATCACCCGGTTTATTTATATACAGAAATGCCAAG
>NW_005345301.1:0-523 GCF_000412655.1 Myotis brandtii | reverse complement strand
ACAAACCCTGTGTCTGTGTGTATGTGTGTGTATGCCCATGCACGTGCCAGAAAGACAGATACTAAGAGAAAAAAAGAGGAGACACTGAGAGAGATTCTGAGAAAATAAAGCATGTGTAAGAAGCTAGTCTGTAACCTAGTTATATATTTGAATGCCTTTAACAGTGGAGATAATTTTGATGGAAATAGGAATGTCACCTCTGATGACAAAGAAATAAATATCCACACCTAGTTATATGTTGTGACTAAATGAAATTTTTAATGCAAAGGTGTTTACTTAAAACACTCTGTAGCTTCCTTCTCTCCTTCCTCCATTTACCATTGTAAGTATCCCAGAGTATGAATGGGTGCTTTCACAGGTGTATGGGACATCGCACTGGCCCTCAGACACTATTTAGTACAATCGTTTCATTTCATGGACATGTAAAGTAAACTCCAGAATAGCTCCCAAACTGTATCAGCACACAATGATCAAAGGCCTTTTTTCTTGATAGCATAATGCTACTGGCATTTCAGGAACAATC
>NW_005345300.1:0-408 GCF_000412655.1 Myotis brandtii | reverse complement strand
ATTCATACATTGAAATCCTCCTCTCCAGTCCCCAGTGGCTCAGAATGTGACTGTATTTGGACATGGGGCCTGTAAAGAAGTAATTAAATTAAATAAGGTAATTTATTAAGGTGGGTCCTTATCCAATATGTCTGTACTTGGATAAGAAGGAGAGATCAGGACACAGACATGCAGAGGGAAGACCATGTAAAGACACAGGGAAAAGATGGACATCTACAAGTCAAGAAGGGAGGCCTCAGAGAAGCCAACCCACTGACACCTTGATCTTGGACTTCCAGCCCCCAGAACTATGAGAAAAATTCTAGTCTGTGGTATATGTTATGGCAGCCCTAGCGGACTAATATACCAGATGATTCCACTGCACATTCAGAGAGCAAGCCTTCTTCTAGCACCCGGATCTCCCCACCC
>NW_005345299.1:0-823 GCF_000412655.1 Myotis brandtii | reverse complement strand
TACTCTTCACTATTTAGCAAAATGTTTCTTTCCCCCCGCAGTAATCAAGCTACTTCTTCAGGCTGTTACCCTCCTGCCAGTTCTCTCCGCAGTGTGGGGCTACCCTGACCGTCCTACCTCATTCATCCACCCAGAAGTATTTACTGAGCATTTCCCATGTGGTAGTCAATATACCACTGTCCCAAGGACTTGAGATAGAACAGTGACTAAAATAAAGTTCCGTCCAGTGGGGGAAATAGACATTAACTCTAACAAGTACTTACTTAGTGATTAGAAAATAACAGTTCTATAGAAACATAAACAGGCTGTGTAAGGCAGCACTGTGTATTGGGGGATAGGTAGAGAATGAGGAAGGATAGCTGTCATTGTGGGTCAAAAGGTCAGACAGGGACTTTGGGAGGGTGGGGTAAGCCAACTGGAAGGACTTTCACTTTTGCCTCGAGTGAAATGAGAAATCACCCAAGGGCTTTAGCAGAGGGATGCTTGGATTTAAGCTACATTTTAAGGGGACCCACTTGGCTGTTGTGTTGAGAGTAGACCGTGAGAATAGACAGGGTCTCATGAGACCAGCTACAACACTGTTGTGGTAATCCAGGTGGCAGGTGACACAGGTTAAGTGGTGAAGTCGTGGGATTGTGGGTATCTTTTAAAGACCGAGCTAGTGGGATTAGCTGATGAATTGGATGTGGAGGGCAAGAGAAAGACAGGAATGAAGATGACACCAAGGATGTTGTCCTGAGCAACTGAGATGGACAAGTCGGCACAGAGAAATGAGAAACCACTGCACATGAATTCCTTGAATTCTACTGAATTCCACTTGTTA
>NW_005345298.1:0-280 GCF_000412655.1 Myotis brandtii | reverse complement strand
AAAAAAATCTCTTGCCAGCTTTACAATCCCAAAAATGTCTTTTGTATGGACCTGGGAGTATCCTTTAGGGATGTAATCTTAAAGGGAGATAGCACCCCATTTCTCAGTCTCTGTGGGAGGATAGGAACCTTACTTCAGAATTCTCTTGCTCTAAGTTGTACCATTACCTCCTGTCCCAAAAAGAAATTTGATTTTTCTTTGGGGCAAAGCCAATTAGCAAACACAAATGATCTGTGTTCTCTCTCTCACTTCATTGCTTACAAATCTTTCTACCCTTTGT
>NW_005345297.1:0-624 GCF_000412655.1 Myotis brandtii | reverse complement strand
TGTTAAATAGTTTGCCTGAAAATTCTATGGATTAACATGGCGTAAGGCTCCATTTATGTTGAGTTGCACAGATTCCATGCCTGCCTGAGCCCTTGATTTTAGAGCAGGAGGACTCGTCTGTCCTAAGAGACATTCTGATCTTCAAACACCACAGTACAGAGGTCTCTGAGGCCTTCATGCAGCAAATCCAGACTCCTCAATATCTTTTAGTGCGGCTTCGCCAGATGCTGGAATTATACTCATTACAGCCAGTAGTTATGAGACTTTGGGACTGTAGATGGAACAGAGCACTAATCTAAGGACAAGGTCAGGAGAAGTCAGGCTGTGAAACTAACAAAACCAACACAAAACCACGGTGCATGACAGCATCTGTAACTCAGCCCAGACAGGTTTGGGGGAGAGTTCACTTCTGAAGCAAAGGCACTGAAAACCTACAAAAAATGAACATAACATAAAATAAGCTGCAATCATGGACATCAGGATAGTTCTGCCACGAGGTGATGTTGTAATGATGAACAATGTGGACACTGGTGAGAAATGCTGAAGAAGTGATAGAAAATGAGATGTTTTATTCCACCTGCAGTACGACCTAAAGCTAATAAAGCTCCAAATTGTTGCCTTAAG
>NW_005345296.1:0-334 GCF_000412655.1 Myotis brandtii | reverse complement strand
CAAGGGGCCAAAGAGCCGCACGTGGCTCGCGAGCCCCGGTTTCCCAACCACTGTCTTAGTCTAAGGCAGTATCATTTCTGTCTTGAACTTCAGTACCCTCTCAATCAATCTTTCTGTTTCAATCACCTTTTCTTTCCCCTGCTCTAACCTAAGTTTTATTATCTATCCAGAAACTGAAATCACCTTTGGAAAAATATGAATCAGATTATGTTGATCCCCTGCTTAAATTTTTCCCCCTGGCTTCCTGCTAACCTTCACATGATGTGGAATCTGCTTCTTTTCTTCCAGGCCCTGCATGAATCCCCAGCCTACCCATTAGCTTCACTTTGAGTCC
>NW_005345295.1:0-595 GCF_000412655.1 Myotis brandtii | reverse complement strand
CTGCCCCCTGGTGGTCAGCACACATCATAGCAAGCAAGTGAACTCCCTGTCTCCAGGTCGACCACCCGAGGGGACACTTTGCATATTAGGCTTTTATATAGAGAGATGTTCTCCTACAGTCTGGGTCTTGGCTCTGAATTCGTTCCTAGCCAGAGCCCGAGTACAGAAGTTGCTGAACCCAGGACTGGTCTGACCCCATAGTCAGACACCAGGTGCCCTTCCTGCCTACAACACAGGCAGGATCTGCCCTGCCCGCCTCCGGTTCCCGCAGCACCTGGTCCTGCCCTGATTCACCCCCTGCTCAATCCTCCCAGGAACAGTGGGCTGTGCGCACACCTGGTGGCTGCTGCAGGTCCCCTGGAGACTGAGTCTGACCCAAACAGACACACCTCAGGGCTGGGAGTGAAGTCAGGAGACTGGGCTCTGGTCCCGCCAGTGTTGACTGGCTGTGGGACCTTGGGCCACCCTTCTCCCTCAGGCCTCAGTTTCCCCACCTGGACTGCAGTTGGATGAATTACAATGACAACAAAATGCACAACTTATTCAGCTCCTGGGCACTTCCTTGAAGACTAGGGATTATCTCACGTGACCTTCA
>NW_005345294.1:0-243 GCF_000412655.1 Myotis brandtii | reverse complement strand
CGCTCCCTTACACCTGCATCGCCTTCGCCGCGGGGGCTTTCCCGGGTCGGGTTGCGGCCGCGGCCACCCCTGAGGTCTCTACTGTTTCTTCCTGACCTCACCAAACAACCATGTCATCAGAGTCCAGCCAGGAGCGGAAGCGCAAAGTGATTCCAAGTGATGAGGCTCCAGCGGAAGGGAAGCGGAAGCGGAAGCGTTCTGACCCTGAGCAGGAAGGCAAATACTACAGTGAGGAGGCTGAGG
>NW_005345293.1:0-238 GCF_000412655.1 Myotis brandtii | reverse complement strand
CTCTCTCTCTACTTTTGTGAAGGTGGCATATATATATGTGACAGAACAACCAAACGACCAGCCGCTATGATGCGCACTGACCACCAGAGGACAGAAGCTCAATGCAGGAGCTGCCCCTGTTGGGTCAGTGCACTCCCACAGCCCCTTCCCCCATCAGCCAACCTCCTACAGCCCCTGCCCCCCGGCCAACCTCCCGAAGCTCTGATCAGCCCCAATCACCAGCCAGGCCAAGGGACCC
>NW_005345292.1:0-1866 GCF_000412655.1 Myotis brandtii | reverse complement strand
CCAAATCATTTTAGGATAGGATTTCTACTGAAGATACAAAGATTCTTGCACATGTATACAAAGCACTCGGGTGTCAGGATTACAGATGTTACTTAATGCATCATATTTGAGCTCTGAGTTTCTGAGATGTATTAAAATGTCTGTCTGCCTGTGTGTCTATCTTAGGAAAGTGATCAGAAAGGTTGGTGCTCTCAAACATCACTTTGCATTTGTGCAAAGCATTAACCGTCATATTGAAAGATCCATAGTTTAGCCTTCTTTGCTTTCACATGTGCTTAGCTTTGACTTTGCCAAAAAAAGGGGGCATTCTGCCTCCAAAAACAACAGTGGTTGTATTCTGCATATTCTCATCTCTTCTTGATGACACCCCTGATTGCACCTAACCTGCCAGCAGAACTGGACTGGAAAACAAGAGCTTTCATTTGGCCACAAGAACAAAGAACAATTGTTTCTGTTAAGCAGCGAAGTTTCTAATGCAGCCAGAGGTTACAGAAAAGAATCCCCATAAGGGTAGGAGAGAAAAAAAATCTTCATCATGTCAGCACTGTCAGTGACCAAAGCCATATTCCAATGTATGACCTATGGCCCTCAAAGCAGAGGAATATTTCTTCCTCTATAAAGTGAGTGTTATTTGATTAGATGAATGTTTCTCTAATAAATAGCATACTAGAGGTCTTTCAAAAAGCTCTGAACAATCCTCTTATCTGGAGCCAAATAAAAGATATATTGGCAAAAACAAAACTTTCATCCAAATTAATAATGTCTTTATATATCCCTGTCCAGATCTGCCTTGGCTCAACTGGGAAGCATTTCCCCAGTAATTGTTCTCTAACCACTACATTTTAGAGCAAAGCCAGTGTCCTCTGTGTTGAAGTTACCAGGCCTCTGTCTTCCTGGTCATCACCACTGTGTGATACTCATTAGTCAATCACCACACAAAAAAAAGAAAAAGAAAAAAAAAGCAGGTTATTTCACATGTCAGTACAAAGGAATTTTAGATCCCATTGAAAATTAAAAAATAAATTATGACCTAACTTTATTACAGGATATACACTGTCCCCTCCAATTCCTTTTCATCTTCACTACTCTTTCTCTTTTTGAAATCTGATTTGTTGGCAAGTGGAAGTGTCTCTGCATGTTTTGAAAATGGCGTTGGTAAAAAAGGAAAGCCCTGATGGTACTTTACGAGTTTGGTTTTGTTGATCACCATGGACCATGACCTTCTGGGCAGGCACCATCCCAGAAAGAAAAAAATCACAGCTCCTTTTGGGCACTAAAAGGTATCCTTCTGGGTGGTTATTGGAGAATTAAGCAGGCAGATCACTCTCTCACCTCCCTATCTGAGAATCACCATGCATTTCAAGATCTCCGGCAAGGTAGTAAATGGGAACATGAACTCTTATTGTAATGCATGCCGCCACAATTTGAAGGGTGAACAAAAAATAAACAGCACAATCCCTGAGTCTTCACAATTAACTAATTTCTCTCTGAGATCAACAGAGAATGAAATGTGGATTCAGGTATCACCTCTATAAATCCAAATTTACTTCCTACACAATTAGAGCTGACTGACCAGGTTTCCCACATCTGGAATGGGCTTAGAGTAGGATGTCCCTATTCCACATTTATTGGCATGGATAAATGACTTACTGAGGAAAACACACAAAGATGAGCTCAGAAACCAAGGACAGAGTTTGAAATGTCAATTATAAAAGGGGCCAGATTCAGGAAAAATGAAAATAACAGCCATGTGTCCCCATTGCTTACTCTGTTATCCTGTTTCAATCTTACAACAAGCTCATGGGGGGGCTATTTTTAGAGGTGCATGTGTTAGGGCAGTGGTCAGCAAACTCATTAGTCAACAGA
>NW_005345291.1:0-462 GCF_000412655.1 Myotis brandtii | reverse complement strand
TCCTCCTCCGGGACTCCGCCTCCCGCCCACCTCTCCCTCAAGGAGGCAAATTGGAAAAGGGCTGCGGAGGGGAGCCCACCGGGAAGTTGGACGCTGACCGGACGTTTTGACGCCTGGCGGTATCCAGGCCCTGGCGGCCCCACCAGGGCACCTGGACTTGTCCAGGACCTCTAGGTCAGAATCCGCGGGAGGTGTGCAGCTCACCATGGTCTCTGGGCGCTGTTGAACTGGGTGTGAGACCAGTGGGGAGCGAGATAGAGACCTGCGGGACTGTCTCGCTATGGGAGGACAGCAACTCCAGCAGAGGTGGGCACTCCTTTTGAGGGGCGGAATGGGAAGGAATAGGGGCTTAGTGTACTCGGTGGGCGCTGTTTAGTGGCCTAATGGTCCATATAGGATCAAGGGCTTAGTATTTGGCAGGTGTCGATTGGTGGTTCAGTGTATAGTCCATATAAGGTACAT
>NW_005345290.1:0-592 GCF_000412655.1 Myotis brandtii | reverse complement strand
CTCCTCCCCAGAAGATGGAAAGCTATGTAGAGAAGCGGTATGTTCCTCGTCCTAATTCAATGGGAGTTAGCCACCTCTTAAGTTGTGTTTTGTATTTGTTTTTATTGTCTTCCCCTGTCCCCTACTTTTTTATTTCTGTAGAATCATGTACTTATTCAGATGAAAAGGAATGAAAAGCCACAAACATTCTCATTGTTACTGACAAAATGTACTAGAAAATAAGATTACTATTGACTTTATAGCCCACTGTCTAGGAGGGAACCTCTTCCCCTCCCCTGAGTTCAATAAAATACTGCCCACTCCCCAATAAAATCTCTGTGGCAGCCCAGGAGAGGTTAAGATTCCACTTAAAAACGTTGGCCTTTCTGTACCCTAGAGCCCTGGGAGACTAAATGGCAACTTTTCCTGAGCCCACAGAAATGAATCTGGGGACTAGAGATGGCACAGCCTTCTTTCCCTTCCATTTATGAGTTCCATGGTGAATGCCCAGTGCTGAGACCCGGATCAGATGTCCCTTAGAGGTCAAGGCGTTCGTGCTGCCTGGACTAGGAGGCTGTCCTTCAGTCCCAAGCTCATCTCTCTTAGTCACCGA
>NW_005345289.1:0-265 GCF_000412655.1 Myotis brandtii | reverse complement strand
ATAGAGCTAAGTGTATACAAAGAACAGTTATCCCTCTACCATATTCCCTCTGATAGTAGTCACATTTAAAAAAAAGCTTTGCTCAGTGGTTGGTTGAGCATTTGACCAATGAACCAGGAGGTCACAGTTCGATTCACATGCCTTGGTTGCAGGCTCCATCCCCGGTGGGCATTCAGGAGGCAGACAATGGATTATTTTCTCTAATCATTGATATTTCTATCTTTCTCTCCTATTCCCTTCCTCTCTCTGAAATCAATAAAAAAAA
>NW_005345288.1:0-314 GCF_000412655.1 Myotis brandtii | reverse complement strand
CTCCTAGTCAGCCTGAGAGTGATCACCACAGAAACCTGAGGCCAGTAATTCTCAACCTTGGCTGCACATTAGAATCACCTGGGAATCTTTTTAGAATCCTGATTTCTGGGCCTCATTCCACCCAGAAATCAGGATTTTAAAAAGATTCCCAGGTGATTCTAATGTGCAGCCAAGGTTGAGAACCACTGCCTTGGGCAGATCTTCACCGTGGTCCTTTGGTGATGGTAACAACCTTGCACCCTGACCAGGGCAGACAAAGAACTTTGGTTTCGCAGACTCCTCTGCACAAACCTTAGGTAAACCATCTCAATCCA
>NW_005345287.1:0-328 GCF_000412655.1 Myotis brandtii | reverse complement strand
TCTATCCACTGAGCCAAACTGGTTAGGGCTCTTATTAATTTTTTAGAACAGGTTCAACATGAATTTTAAAAATCATGAATGAGGGTTAGATTTTCTCAAGTACTTTTCTGCATCTATTGATATGATCCTATGATTTTTCTTCTTTAGCCTGTTGATATGCTGGATTACAGTGACTTCTGAATGTTGAAGTAGCTGTGTATCCCTGAGGTAACTACCTCTTGGTCATGGTGTTGGATTTAAACGTTGGGTTTATACGTTGTTGGATTCAATTTGCTATAATTTGTTAAGGATTTTTTTTTTTATGCATGAGAGATATTGGTTTGTAGTT
>NW_005345286.1:0-493 GCF_000412655.1 Myotis brandtii | reverse complement strand
CGACCCACAGGTTGAGAACCGCTGGTTTAGTGTCTCAGTGCCTGGTTATAGAAGGCCCTGGGCACATATTAAAAGGATGGATGGATGATAGATAGATAGATAGATAGATGGATGGAGTACATATCAAAAGGAAATGAGACCTTTTCCCACATTTGATTTAGAAACAGGCACCAGATTTCTCCTCACCACCATCACCACCCTTACCAAATTCTAGACCAGAGCTAATCATGTCAACTATCACTGCTCATTAAAATCACCAACCTATAGGCCCTGAATCAAGACCAGTGGTTTTTTTGTAGCTGTTGGTTTCAAACAGGAGCCAAGAGCAATGTCTTCCTGTGGTTTCTTGGCCATTCAGGACCCAGTGGGAATGGTCAATTCAATTGGAAGAAACATAGTCAAAAAAAAAAAATCACCAACCTAGCACACATACTCGCAGCGGGCAGATACATAAGTCCTGGAGATCTAATACACAGTACAGTGATTATAAACA
>NW_005345285.1:0-218 GCF_000412655.1 Myotis brandtii | reverse complement strand
GAAGGGAAAGTTGCAGAGAAATATCCCATCTTACTCTGCATACATATATATGGGCGGTATGGCTCAGTTGGTTGAGCGTCATCCCATACACCAAAAGGTCACTGGTTCAGTTCCCGGTCAGGGCACATACTCAGGTTGTGGATTTGGAGCCCAGGTCGGGGTGCATGTATAAGGCAGCCAATCGATTTTTCTCTGTATTTCTCTCTCTCCTTCTCCCT
>NW_005345284.1:0-487 GCF_000412655.1 Myotis brandtii | reverse complement strand
TCTCTCTCTCTCTCTCTCTCTCTCTCACCCCCCGCCCCCGCAATTGCCCTGACTCCCTATCTGTCTTTCTCTGAACATCTCTTTCTGCCTCTTTAAGTGTCTTCCTCTCTTTCTCAGCCTGTCTCTGTTTTCCCCTGTAATACACACATAGACACATGCACATGGATACTCACACAATATATGTAGAAGTTTATTTTGAGCATCTTGAGGACAGGTGAGAAGGAAATGAGGGTAGGATGGGGGAGGATTGGGGTGGAGGAAAACCCTTTACTTCAAGGAAAAACCTAAATATACAGCTGGCACCTCTTAAATATTAGATTAAAATAACCACACTATTACCCTGCATCCACCTTTGGATGTTCTTAGGGTTTCTTACCTTCATGTTCTTAGGGTTTCTTCGTAGAGGCTCTATTGATGTTTTGGATCAGATAGCTCTATTATGGGTGAATGTCCTGTGTACTGTAGGATGTTTAGCAGCACCTCTGGC
>NW_005345283.1:0-362 GCF_000412655.1 Myotis brandtii | reverse complement strand
TATAGGAGCATCAAAATACATTAAAAAAAAAACTTCTAGAAGATATCAAGAGAGACATCAACAGCAATACAATCATAGTAGGGGACTTTAATACTACATTGACATCACTGGATAAGTCTTCTGGACAAAAAATCAATATGGAAACAGGAATCCTAAATGACTTACTAGATCAGATGGAACTAAGTGACATCTTCAGATCACTTCACCCAAAGCTACAGAATATACATTCTTCTTAAGTTCACATGGGGCAATTTTTTTCATTGTTTAAAGTATTACATTTGTCTTTGTTTTCCCCCATCAACCCCTGCCCTGTCACTCCCACCTTCCAGGACAAGCCCCCACCACCCCAGTGTCCGTGTCCA
>NW_005345282.1:0-379 GCF_000412655.1 Myotis brandtii | reverse complement strand
ATATAATATTAAGGCACAAATTCATCTCCACAGAATAGATATATGTACTAAAGTTACCAGTGTGACACAAGTAGATAATAAGTATGAGAACTTTGAGATTATTTTCTCCTTATACAATAATACAATTTTATTTTTTTATTTTAACTATTAAGATACTATCAATCCAAATAATGTTTCTTACATTTCCTTTCAAAAAAGCATACACACACACACACACATACAAACACACACACTAGAGGCCCATTGCATGAAATTCGTGCACTCAGTTGGTCCCTCAGCCTGGTCTGCACCCTCACACAGTCCGGGAGCCCTCAGACATCCTCCTGCCACTGCCGCTGCACATGCCAGCTGTAAGCCTGGCTTCTGGCTGAGCGGCACT
>NW_005345281.1:0-294 GCF_000412655.1 Myotis brandtii | reverse complement strand
CTTCTCTCTTCTCTTTCTTCACTAGCCAAATTTTTTCATCCTTTTTTTCCCTTTTTATTTCTTTCTGTCTTGTTGTTGTTTGTTTATAGTTTGTTAATTTTTTTGCTTCGGTTTTTCCTCCCCTAGCTTGTTCTCCTCTTCTACTAATAGCCTAATTAATTTCAATCACCAACTCAGACCTATCTACTCTCTAGTCTCCTTTCCCAATAGTAGACGAATACATCAATAGATAGATTAAAGATAGGGGAAAATTTTTTATGTTTTTTTCTTTTATATATATAATTTTAATATGTA
>NW_005345280.1:0-211 GCF_000412655.1 Myotis brandtii | reverse complement strand
AGAGACCAAAGCAGGCCTAAGAAATAGGCTCAAAGCCGGGGGGATTTTGGATGTCCGGTACCCAGAGCAGCTAGAGCTACCCTGAATAATATAGTAGCCCTCACCGTGCATGGCTATTTAAATGTCAGTTAATTTAAATTAAATTAAATTGTAAAAATCAGTTTTTTATTGCATTAGCTATATATCAAACCACATGATGGTCACAGGCTAG
>NW_005345279.1:0-586 GCF_000412655.1 Myotis brandtii | reverse complement strand
CCTTCTGTCCATGGATTCATTCTTCGACTCCAGTGAACAAAAAATACGGGTTCCAGTCCAAAAATTCCACATCAATAGGTATCTGGAAATTCTAAAAAACAATAGAAATGCTATTAAAAATAATTAGATAATACACTAATATGACTGATTGCGATGATAGACTATTAATATTTCCATATTCAAAAATAGCAAATAAAAAAACACTGAAAGAAAAGACCTCTTGAAAACAAACATAGGAAAGACAATAAGTGAAAAAATAATCCACATTTTTAGGGTCAATGTTTTTATAGATGTCATTTCCCCAAAATTAATCTATAAATGTAATTTACTTGATTGCAGTAAAGATAACAGTAAATTTTATTTAAAATATGATAAACTGATTTCAATACATGTGGACAAATCAATATTCAAAAATAGTCTGGCCCTGGCCGGTTTGGCTCAGTGGATAGAGCGTCGGCCTATGGACCCAAGAGTCCCGGGTTCAATTCCAGTCGAGGGCACATGGCTCGGTTGCGGGCTTGGAATGTCCAGGAGGTAGCTGGTTGATGGTTCCCTCTCATCATTGATGTTTTTATTTCTCTCTCCC
>NW_005345278.1:0-1932 GCF_000412655.1 Myotis brandtii | reverse complement strand
AAAGAAAGTCAGCTCCAGGGCAGAGATTTTGATCAGTTTTGTTCACTGCTGGGTCCGCCCTCTGCCAGTGTGCACAGGGCAGGTACCCAATGTATGCTTAAAGCGGATGGGAATGAATGAGTGACTGTCCAGGGCCATGGCCAGCTCTTTCTGGAAGTGTCTGCATCTGGCCAGTGCTCCCCAGTGGGCTGAGTGGGACCCTAGGGGGTGAGGGAGCCCCGCCACTGCCTCCCTGCCCGGAATGTCCTCTGTGCTCAGCTCCCGGGTGGCCGTCCCAAATGTCTGCACCCTGGGTGGCTTAAACAGCAGAAACCCTCACGGCTCTGGAGGCCAGAGGTCTGAGATCAAAGTGTTGGCAGGGCTGTTCCTTCTGGGGGACATGGGGGACCATCTATTCCAGGTCCCCTCCGGCTTCTGGCATCCCTCGGCTCCAGTCTCCACCTCTGTCTCCCATGATCTTCTCCTCCGTGTGTGTGTCTGTGTCCATATTTCCCCTTCTTAGGAGGACACCCGTCATTGCATTTAGGGGCCACCTGACTCCAGGATGATCTCACCTTGATTTGATTACATTTGAAAATTTCCTGTTTTCAAATAAGGTCACAGTCACAGAATTGGGACTTGAACATATCTGTTTGGGGAACACAGTTCAGCCCACAACACACTGCGGTCCTCAGCCGCTGGTTAAATCGGACCCTAGACCTGCAGACTCGAGTCCCTGGGGGTCCAGAACTCTGCCCTTTGGTTGCTGTTTTCACAACTTTAAATTTTGATATAATTTCAAACACACAGAAAAGTTCACTGTAAGTACCATAAACTCCTGTCAATTCTGTCCAGGTTCCCCAATTGGCTACGTTTTGCCCTGTTTGCTTGGGTATATTCTGCATCTACATTTACCTATACCTGGATTTCCATCCATCCGTTAGCTATGTGCGTATACATATATTGATATGCATTTCCTGAGCCACTTAAGATGATGTTGGAGGTGCCACGTCCCTTCATCCATAAACACAGAACCACATATTTTCTGGGGGGAAAAAGATTTTCTTTTCTAACCTGGTGCAGTTATTAAGATTAGGAAATTTCACATAGAAACAGTATTCATATCTGACCCAATGACTAGAGGGACCTTGGTACAGAGCAGGTTGCCACGACAACAGACGGTGGCAGCCAGGCCAGCAGGCAACAGCTCGGAGGAGGGAGCCCAGCGGGAATGGGGCGAGCACCCCCCACCGAGCTGTGGGAAAGTCAGGGTTAATAGAGCCTTGGAGACCACAAAGAGTGAAGTTCCTCCTGGTCCTCTTAGATCAGTGAGGGGGAGAGGTGTTAGGACTTAAAACATGTGTTTCTGGGGAGAAACAATTCAAGCCAATCCAAGCAGCCTAAATTCCTGGGGCCACGGGGTTTGGATATTAGCTGCGACACTGTAAGGCTAGGCCGTGGGCATCTGGTCTGCAGTTATACTAGTAATCAGTCCATATCAGGCATCTTCAAGCTGCCCTGCGTCCTGCAGGCCCCCATGGCTGCTCCACGCACCTGATGACACCTCCCTTTGCTTCATCCCTCGTGCTTCTAGGGTCATTGTCTGCCCACCAGCCCCCACTTTCCTTGTGGACAGAGCTTGGATACTGTTTGGGTGTCCACTCGCCACCCTGTGTGACTCAGGGAAACCCATCCTACCTGGGTGCTGCTGAGAATCCTCAGTGGGGTCCTACCCCTTTGCTGGAGATTCATTTATGTGTGGACATGTGACTCCCTTCTGGCCAATGAGATGTGAGTGAGGTCAGGGGAGCAACTGCTAGAGATCACTGCATCCCGATGCATCCCGAGGCTCCCGACCCCTTCAACAACGCGGACTCGTTCCGCGTGCTATTGTCTCTTCTTCTCTTTCTTCTGCCTCCTGCTTCCACTTAGAAAGGCCCTCACGTTACACTG
>NW_005345277.1:0-824 GCF_000412655.1 Myotis brandtii | reverse complement strand
TCAAAGACAGAAATATGACCCCAAACTTGCCTTTATCTAAACCTCGTTGTATTTTAGGCCCATGCTCTCTCTTGACACGTCAGAAGCTATGATGACGCTTTATAGAGGGAGATACCAAGAGGAAAAATAAGAGACAGGGCCTGGGTGACCATTCTCCAAACCAAGTAGTAAGCCTGGCACCTCCTTTTCTCTTGATGCCCCGTTTGTCGTCCACTGAAACTTAGTTCATTATTTATCCTAGGCTCATTGAAAGTCAAGGTGAGTGCTTCTCTTGATTAGGCCCTAATTAATTTTGGCTGGAAACCTGGAGTGGAACAGAGTGGTGGTGATGTATTTTTATGAACGCTCTCATTGGGAAGACGTGGGTTTACCAATGTCAGATGTGTGTACATGGGCTCCAACGAGAAGGCACTGAAACTTTGAATCAGTTGTTCCTTATTGCTGTTTTTGATACATTTCCTCTCATTTCTCTAAGGCATTTATAAAGGAAAACCATTTCGTCTGCCTTCTAAGGAATTTGAACAGTCAACCAAGTGTTTACCAAAAACAAGAGCAATCCTTGCTCCATCTTCGGTCCTAGCCAAATGCTAAATGGCATCCCTTCTATTTCTCGTGGGACATCCAAAAATAGCTTAACTCTCAGCTTTGAGTTCACAATTTATCAGTTTAGTTATGTGAATGTGCATGTCTGCTTTTTAGTCTTTGCCCTTTCTATCCTTCAACAACCTTTTCATGGGCTTCTTAACCACTCGTATATGTTCCTTGGAGAAACATATATTCAAATTGATCCTTCATTTTATTTTTTAATATATTTTTTAGTGTTG
>NW_005345276.1:0-581 GCF_000412655.1 Myotis brandtii | reverse complement strand
TAAAACATATGCAACAGTACAAATAATAGAAATAATTTATAGCCACATAAAACATACACAAAAATCAGGTGTGGTTAAGCCAAGAAGACTTCCCGGAAGAGTCAAAGAAAGGAAGATATTTAAGTTAGCAGAGTACAGAAAAGAAGATTTTAGAGTGGGGGAATAATTAATTTGCAAAGGCAAGAATTTAAGAATAAGTTATGTAAACAGAATGCTCAGTAAATTAGCAATCTATATATATAAAAGCTTAAGCGATCTTTAAGACCAAACGACCGGAACAAACAGAACGACCAGTCACTATAATGGGCACTGACCACCAAGGGCAGACACTCAATGCAGGAGCTTCCCCCTGGTGGTCAGTGTATTCCCACAGTGGGAGCACCACTCAACCAGAAGCCGGGCTCATGGCTGGCGAGCACAGCAGCAGTGGTGGGAGCCTCTCCCACCTCCATGGCAGCGCTACCAGGTGGCGGCGGCAGGCGCAGCAGGGGGGATGAGTGGCAGCAGAGCTGCTCCTGGCCCTGGCTGGGGCTCCTCCTGGTCCGCCTGCCACTTTGGCACTGCTATATCCCTCGGGGATG
>NW_005345275.1:0-218 GCF_000412655.1 Myotis brandtii | reverse complement strand
TTTATTTATTTATTTATTTATTTATTTATTTATGTCTCTATTTTGTTTATCTCCTCTTTGATCTTTATTATTTCCTTCCTTCTGCTTATGCTGGGTTTTTCTTGTCGCTCTCTTTCTAACTCTTTGAGTTGTTGGGTAAGGTAATTTATTACCATTGTTTCTTGTTGGTTTTTTTTTTTGTGATAGGCTTGTAGAGCTATGAACTTCCCTCTCAAGAC
>NW_005345274.1:0-378 GCF_000412655.1 Myotis brandtii | reverse complement strand
TGTGGTTTGTGTGAGGGAGTTGCCCAAGTTGAGAGTAATGTAAAAACAAGGCCTTTATAATAGAGCAGGGATGATGCACGAAGTTCCAGCTGGTGGTGTGTATGAAGATATGATTTAAGGATATAGGGCATGAGCAGTAAAGAGGAAATGCGCATTTCAGTTAGAGCAGTCACTTTTTCAGGATTGTTTATTTACTCAAGTTTCAAGAGCGCTGTGTACTTCACTCATTTTCATTTGGTTTGGGAAGCACAGAGCTCCTAAAGGGGCCTGGAGGCAGCGAGAAGGGCTTTGAACCTTTGCATCAGCTCCCAGGGAAGTGTTGGGGCTCTTGTCGTCTTTACCACGAGGACTTCATGGTTTGTTTCTCTGCACCCACCC
>NW_005345273.1:0-304 GCF_000412655.1 Myotis brandtii | reverse complement strand
TCAGGAAGACAGGGTTGGAGTTGAAGCTGCATTTGCAAGGAAAGCACATATTTTCAATTAGAGTCTATGTTTATTTGCAGGGGCTTTGAGGAAAGTGCACTGTAGCCTGCTCCCCAGAGCCACCTCTTGGTGGCAGCACTGTGTGTGCATGTGTGTGCGTGTGCATGTATGTGCCTGTGCGTGTGCATGTGTGTGTGTCTTCAATGACTTTGAGGTTCTCTCCAAGTCGTGGTATGTAGTTGGCTTGGGAAGTAACAGAAGCATACACATACTGCTAGAAGGAGTTATAGAGATCCTTCATTTA
>NW_005345272.1:0-286 GCF_000412655.1 Myotis brandtii | reverse complement strand
AAGCTTCATAATATTGGTCTTGGCAAGGATTTCATGGAATTAAAACAAATTGAGAAGTTTTATGCAAAGAGCAAACAATCAACAGAATAAACAGACAGCCTACAGATAGGAAAAGAAGTATTTTCAAACCACATGTTTGATAAGGGGTTAAATCTAAAATATATTTTAAAAAACTCCTACCTCTCAATCGTAAAAGAAAAATAAAATAACCAGATTTAAAAGTGGGTTAAAGTCCTGAATAGACATTTGTTCATATTAGACATACATATGGCCAACAGGTGTAGGA
>NW_005345271.1:0-215 GCF_000412655.1 Myotis brandtii | reverse complement strand
TCATTCTTGAAGCCCGGGGGGATTAGGCTTAAGCTGGCAGGTGGACATTCCCCAAAGGGTCCCAGACTGCAAGAGGGCGCAGGCCGGGCTGAGGGAAACCACCACCCCACCCCCACGAGTGCACAAATTTCGTGCACCGGGCCTCTGGTTGTTAAATAAAGGTATGTGTGATATAATCGCTTAAACAAATTGTTGAAGAGATGCCCAATTTATCT